>NC_133769.1:325204885-325288323 GCF_003597395.2 Chelonoidis abingdonii
GGAGGGGTTGGGGTTTCTGTGGGGGGCAGTCAGAGGGAGTGCATGGTGGCAGGGTGGGGCTTCCCTCCCCGTGGAGTGTCCTGTTTTTTGAATGTTAAAATATGGTCTCCCTACTATCCACAGTGCAACTCTCCACTCACAGCATACTGCAGCATGAGGTCCCCCCGTTCCTTTCCAGTTGGTAGTGGCCAAGGGAATGCTGAGAAGTGTAGCTCTTACCCTGCTCCAGGGCTGGCTCTATAGGCAGAGAGCTAACCAAGGAACTTCAGCTCCCAGAGCCCCGTTGGTTCTCAGCTCCCATGCCGCCCCTGAAAATAGGCTGCCCCAAGCAGGTGCTTGCTTTGCTGGTGCCTAGAGCCACCCCTGCTGGTTAAGGATAGGGCCGCAATTTTGGCTGCTATCACAGGTCTCTATATTACATGGTTCAGCATGCACAGAGCCAAGAGAAGCAAATAACTCTTTTGGGCTACATTTTAATCAGGCCCACAGCCAAGCAAAAGAGTGGAGGGGGGCCCCACCAGTCAGGGGTGGCCCAGGGGCCATAGCCCTCCCATTTCTTAAAGTGAATGGGCCTGGCCTGTCCACCTTTCACCACAGGCCTGGGTAAAAGTGGCACACAGAGGCCAGGCAGCTGTGGGGAGATGCGAACCCTCCACCTACGGGGAGGGGTGGAGGAGCGAGAGCAGCCCATGCCCGTGCCCCCCAGATCCCCAGCCCAGAGCAGATGGAGGGTCTGTGGCTCCCCCAGCTGCCCAGGAGGCTCTTACCATGACCTGGCTGCAGCTCTTTGGCCCCCAAAGTCCTGCCTCCAAGCCAGGCTGGAAGCTGGAGCCAGGTTGGATAAGAGCCACGGGGGCAGCTGTGGGGAGCCGCAGACCCTCCACCTGCCCTGGGTGGAGGGCACTGGGGGCTACTCTCAGGACCCCCTCACCCTGGGCCGGTGGAGGGTCTGCAGCTAGAAACTGGGATCTTGTCAAGAAATATGGATACTTTCAGCTATTGTTGCCAAAGAGCTACCCATTTTGCAAAGACTAGATGAATTCTGCAACTTCATTTTAAAGATGACCCAATAGACCTCAGCATCAGGATCAATGAAATAAATATGTACCCCTACAAAATAGAGAGATTAAATTTCTTCTCAAAGAAATCCGGTCCCGTGGATTTGGTGGCAATTCGGCGGTGGGTATACTGAAGGTGCAGGACCGCGGACCTCCCGCAGGCAAGCCACCGAATCTGCAGGACCAGGGACCTTCTGCAGGCAAGCCGCCTGCCTGCCGTGCTTGGGGCAGCAAAAAGACTAGAGCTGCCCCTGAAGGCCTCTGAGCAAATTCAACAGCCAGGGCAGTTCAGATAAAATACAAACACTCGAGTCAGGTTCCACATCCCTTTCCTCAGGACAGATTTTATTAAATAAGGGAAGATAAAAAAGAGTCAAGGTAATAGAAAACAATTAGAACACTTTCCTGCTTTTTGCCAGCTGGGAAGGGAGAGGACCTTGCTGGGTACCCCTTCTCTGCTACTAGAAAGATCTTCTTTCAGCTCCTTCCCCAAACTAATGGCAAGTTCTCTTATTTACGGCAAGCACCCTCTGCAACCACAGTCACAGACCCCTCCCACATGCTCCCTGAATTCAATACCTCAGTCTTAAAGGGCTGAGGTATAGAATAGGGTGCAGGGATGTGAGCATGCGTACCATGACCAGCACCTTCCTACAGTAATATTAACATGATTACAGATACACCAAAAAAACCCTATTTGCCAATGTAAGGCAACACCCCTGCATCTTCATCAAGATCTGTCTTGTGATAGTAATAGTAATGCCTAACTCTTTTACAGCTGGCTCTTTTCCTAACTTATTCTAGTCACTACTGTTATGCTTTGAAGCACATCAATTATTGCTGTTTTCAGTGTTTGAAGTGGTGTTAGTTAAGTCTATATAAGCCACTTTTGCCCCTGGGTATACACCATCATACTGCCCCATACATTGCACAGACTTCCTATTAGATATTTTGGCCCATGTTTGGGATATGACACACAAAACTGTCCAGGAAAATCCAACATAAAATGTTTAGCAGTAATATAAATATGATCCAGATAATGTTTAACCTTGCTTAGGAAGACAATTACATTTTCAACTAAGGAAAATGCTAGGGTTCTTTCTACCAAAATGAGCACAGGCGGAAGTATACCATATACATCATGGTGGGGTGGACAAATTTAACTTTCTGAGACTAACCATTTTGTTCTTCATCTGGGATGACATTCTCAGCCCTACTCTGGCACCTGTATGCCAGGTAAAAGGGCTGGAGCAGCATAAACGGATCCTAAAAGCCTTCTAGTAGGGGGAGAATTTCCCTGGCACAGGAACTCGAAGCTATTTTCCATGAACCGCCTTGAAGCCCTGTTATAGGGGCTGTCCTGGGGGCAGAATGGGCATGCCAGGGGTGGGGCGGTAGCATAGCACATATTCTGGGCAGTGGTACTAACCGTAGGAAGCTGGGGAAAGGATGCCCTAACTTAGGATAGGTCTACATTTGAGCTGTGAAGTGTAATTCCTAGCACACGTAGACATACCACGCTAGCTCTGCTCAAGCTAGCTCCTAAAAATAGCAGTGTCCACAGTGGCATGAGTGGCCATTCCAGCTAACTACCCTGAGTACAATCTTGCCCAATTCCCTGGGTATGTACTTGGGCATCTAACTCAAGCTATCAGCCATGCGGTCACAGACACACTGCTATTTTTAGGTGCTAGCTCAAGCAGAGCTATTGGGGAATCATACCCCCAGCTCCAACTGTGTATGTACCCTTAGACAGTCCTCCAGAGCTGCCTATATTATTTGGGGACGGGGGAGGGAGAAAAAGATGGTGTAAAGCCATCATAGCCCCCAGCTCTCCCTGGACTACAAGTTTAGTGTTGAGCCTCTATGGGTATATCTATACAGCAAAGAAAAACAGCTGGTTGGCCTGTGACAGCTGATTCGGGCTCGCGGAGCTCAAGCTGAGGAGCTGTTTCATTACTGTGTAGACTTCCAGGCTCAGGATGGAGTCTGAGCTCTGGGACCCTTCCACTCCACAAGGTCCCAGAGCCCAAGCTCCAGCCCGAGGCCAGACGTCTACACAGCAGTGAAATAGCCCCACACCCTGAGCCCCACAAGCCTGAGTCAGCTGGCTGCAGATGTCAAGTTGCTGTGTGAACATATCCTACGAGCTTGTCTTCACTGCAGCGTTAGCCAGAGGTAGAATTTGAGAGTTGCCCCAACCCCACTCCCATGCACACAGAAAAATCTCTAGCTTGAGTTAAGTAGTGGCTTAAACTCAAGCAAGCTTGCCTGCTGGGGGTGTGCATTTAAAAATTCAATTAAAACTGAAACTAGTAATGTAATAGGGAGTCAGCTGTTCTGTGCTGCTTGAGCGTGATCGCTCTCACTTAAGCTAGGCTAACTTGAGAAGAGTTAGCTTGAGTGACTTTCACTCAAGCTAACACTGCATAGAAGATGAGCCTTACTACTTTATTTATTTTTGTTAAACGTTTTGATAGGACCTTTTAAATGCATCCATTGTGTTAATAACACTAACCTACCTAATTTCAAGGATTATAGGAACACTGAATAGCAGAATAGTCTAAATTTGTACAATTTGGTAGCAACACCCCCTAAAAACAAGTACATAGAATCATAGAATCAGGGTGGAAGGGACCTCAGGAGGTCATCTAGTCCAACCCCCTGCTCAAAGTAGGACTAATCCCCAACTAAATCATCCCAGCTAGGGCTTTGTCAAGCCTGACCTTAAAAACCTCTAAGGAGGGAGATTCTGCCACCTCCCTAGGTAACCCATTCCAGTGCTTCATCACCCTCTTTAGTGAAAAGTTTTTTCCTAATATCTAACCTAAACCTCCTCCAATGCAACTTGAGACCATAACTCCTTGTTCTGTCATCTGCTTTCACTGAGAACAGTCTAGATCCAGCCTCTTTCGAACCCTCTTTCAGGTAGTTGAAAGAAACTATCAAATCCCCCCTCATTCTTCTCGTCTGTGAAGATTAAACAATCCCAGTTCCCTCAGACTCTCCTCATAAGTCATGTGTTCCAGCCCCCTAATTATTTTTTGCTGCCCTCAGCTTGTCTCTTTCCAATTTTTCCATATCCTTCTTGTAGTATGGGGCTCAAAACTGGGCACAGTACTCCAGATGGGGCCTCACCAGTGTCGAATGGAGGGGAATGATCATGTCCCTCGATCTGCTGCCAATGCCCCAACTTATACAGCCCAAAATGCCGTTAGCCTTCTTGGCAACAAGGGCACACTGTTGACTCATATCCAGCTTCTCATCCACTGTAACCCCTAGGTCCTTTCCTGCAGAACTGTTGCCTAGCCATTCGGTCCCTAGTCTGTAGCTGTGCATGGGATTCTTCCGTCCTACGTGCAGGACTGTGCACTTGTCCTTGCTGAACCTCATCAGATTTCTTTTGGTCCAATCCTCTAATTTGTCTAGGTTCCTCTTCATCCTATTCCTACCCTCCAGCATATCTACCACTCCTCCCAGTTTAGTGTGATCTGCAAGCTTGCTGAGGGTACAGTCCACCCATCCTCCAGATCATTAATGAATATTGAACAAAACCGGCCCCAGGACCGACCCTTGGGGCACTCCACTTGATACCTGGCTGCCAACTAGACATGGCCATTGATCACTACCCGTTGAGCCCGACGATCTAGCCAGCTTTCTATCCACCTTATAGTCCATTCATCCAGCCCATACTTCTTTAACTTGCTGGCAAGAATACTGTGGGAGACCGTATCAAAAGCTTTGCTAAAGTCAAGGAATAACACATCCACTGCTTTCCCCTCATCCACAGAGCCAGTTATCTCCTCATAGAAGGCAATTAGGTTAGTCAGGCATGACTTGCCCTTGGTGAATCCATGCTGACTGTTCCTGATCACTTTCCTCTCCTCTAAGTGCTTCAGAATTGATTCCTTGAGGACCTGCTCCATGATTTTTCCAGGGACTGAGGTGAGGCTGACTGGCCTGTAGTTCCCTGGATCCTCCTCCTTCCCTTTTTTAAAGATGGGCACTACATTAGCCTTTTTCCAGTCATCCGGGACCTCCCCCGATCGCCATGAGTTTTCAAAGATAATGGCCAATGGCTCTGCAATCACATCCGCCAACTCCTTTAGCACCCTCGGATGCAGCGCATCCGCCCCATGGACTTGTGCTCGTCCAGCTTTTCTAAATAGTCCTGAACCACTTCTTTCTCTCACAGAGGGCTGGTCACCTCCCCCCATACTGTGCTGCCCAGTGCAGCAGTCTGCAGCTGAGTCTGGGAGCTGACCTTGTTGAAGACAGAGAGAAAAAAAGCATTGAGTACATTAGCTTTTTCCACATCCTCTGTCACTAGGTGCCTCCCTCATTCAGTAAGGGGCCCACTTTTCCTTGACTTTCTTCTTGTTGCTAACATACCTGAAGAAACCCTTCTTGTTACTCTTAACATCTCTTGCTAGCTGCAACTCCAAGTGTGATTTGGCCTTCCTGATTTCACTCCTGCATGCCTGAGCAATATTTTTATACTCCTCCCTGGTCATTTGTCCAATCTTCCACTTCTTGTAAGCTTCTTTTTTGTGTTTAAGATCAGCAAGGATTTCACTGTTAAGCCAAGCTGGTCGCCTGCCATATTTACTATTCTTTCTACACATCGGGATGGTTTTTTCCTGCAACCTCAATAAGGATTCTTTAAAATACAGCCAGCTCTCCTGGACTCCTTTCCCCCTCATGTTATTCTCCCAGGGGATCCTGCCCATCAGTTCCCTGAGGGAGTCAAAGTCTGCTTTTCTGAAGTCCAGGGTCCGATATTCTGCTGCTCTCCTTTCTTCCTTGTGTCAGGATTCTGAACTCAACCATCTCATGGTCACTGCCTCCCAGGTTCCCATTCACTTTTGCTTCCCCTACTAATTCTTCTCTGTTTGTGAGCAGCAGGTCAAGAAGAGCTCTGCCCCTAGTTGGTTCCTCCAGCACTTGCACCAGGAAATTGTCCCCTACATTTTCCAAAAATTTCCTGGATTGTCTGTGCACCACTGTATTGCTCTCCCAGCAGATATCAGGATTCAGGGTGACTGAAGTCTCTCATGAGAACCAGGGCCTGTGATCTAGTAACTTCTGTTAGTTGCCAGAAGAAAGCCTTGTCAATCTCATCCCCCTAGTCTGGTGGTATATAGCAGACTCCCACCATGACATCACTCTTGTTGCTCACATTTCTAAACTTAATCCAGAGACACTCAGGTTTTTCTGCAGTTTCATACCGAAGCTCTGATCAGTCACACTGCTCTCTTACATACAATGCAACTCCCCCACCTTTTCTCCCCTGCCTGTCCTTCCTGAACAGTTTATATCCATACATGACAGTACTCCAGTCATGTGAGTTATCCCACCAAGTCTCTGTTATTCAAATCACATCATAATTCCCTGACTGTGCCAGGACTTCCAGTTCTCCCTGCTTGTTTCCCAGGCTTCTTGCATTTGAGTTTAGGTACTTATGATAACTCACTGATTATCCTGCTTTTGCAGTATGAGGCAGGAGTCCTCTCCTCTTGTGCTCTCCTGCTCGTGCTTTCTCTTGGTGTCCACTTCCCCACTTACCTCAGGGCTTTGGTCTCCTTCCACCAGTGAACCTATTTTAAAGCCCTCCTCACTACGTTATCCAGCCTGCTTGCAAAGATGCTCTTCCCTCTCTTCATTAGGTGGAGCCCTTCTCTGCCTAGCACTCCTCCTTCTTGGAACATCTCATGGTCAAAGAATCCAAAGCCTTCTCTCCGACACCACCTGCGTAGCCATTTATTGACTTCCACGATTCAAAGGTCTCTACCCAGGCCTTTTCCTTCAACAGGGAGGATAGACAAGAACACCACTTGCACCTCAAACTCCTTTATCCCTCTTCCCAGAGCCATGTAGTCTGCACTGATCTGCTCAAGGTCATTCTTGGCAGTATCATTGGTGCCCACGTGAAGAAGCAGGAAGGGGTAGCAATCCGAGAGCTTGATGAGTCTCGGCAGTCTCTCCGTCACATTGTGAATCCCAGCTCCTGGCAAGCCCCCAGCCGACAGCCACAGAGCAGCTCCAGGGTCCCTCTGCTGCTGGCAGTGGCAGCAAGCTGCCTGGGGGGGAGAGAGGGGAGGGACGCCCGCGGCTACTGAGCAGCTCCGGGGTCCCTCTGCTGCCACCACTGGCAGCTGGGAGCTGTGCAGAGGGGCGGCTGCTCAGGTTCTGTGACTTCTGTGAACTCCGTGACATAATCTTAGCCTTAACTATAAGCAAGTTACTCTAACTTTGCATAATTGCAAAACGGCATAATTTGTCCCATGATATTTAGGAAAAGTATTCCAGTAATGCTTTGGGTGCACTCCTACCACCTACTTGGTGATATCTGAAAATTACAGGAGAGGGGAAAAAAAAATCAGTAAAATCCTGAGCTTTTAAAGCCACTGCTTGAAGTTGAGAAGCTCTGCAAGACCAGAAGTGGTGAGGTCTTAATAAAAACAGCATTGGCTCAAGCACCTTAAAAATTAAATAAAAACAAACAAACAAACAAAACCCACAAAAATGCTCCATTTAAGAAAAAATTAGAGAAGTAACACCTGCTATTTTTTCCTTGCTCTCATTTATGTTTCATTTTCTCCTTTTGCAGCTTTAATGCATTTCAGAGTTTTCCTATCTTAGTTACCATCAGATAAGTTAGTTTTGCTGGAGGTAGCATTGTTTGTCAGTTACTTACAGTTGGCCACTTTTCGTGTGATTTGGAGATTTTATGAGTCTCTCCACATCGATTCCTGTCCTTTTCCTGTTTTTCAACATCTCTCATTTATACTCAATATTAGGGGTGTCTAGCATTCAGGGGTGTAGTCCCTGTTATGGCTCCTTTAATTATATTATAAAAAGGTGCATAAAGTTACTTCTCAATCCATGTTTAGGCACCTGAGTAGAAGTAGCCTTCCAGAGGTGCTCAGCACCCACAAATCCAGTTGAAGTTAATGGCAGCTAAAGATACTTATAACCTTTGAAAATCAGGTCACTTCTATTCAGGTTCCCAAACAAGTTTCTAAATCCATAACTTTTGCCATCCAGGTTTGTGCCATTGGCAAAGTTGACACCAGAGCTACTACTCTTATTTAAAACGTGCAGCTGGATATTTAACTTTCCCCTGGAAATGTCATCAGGGCAGAATGACCTTAGGTCCCTACAGAGAGAAACAAACATTTGTTTTATAAAAGAGTACGCTGAGAGTATTAAAACATTAGATGCAATAGATACAATCAGATGAATACCATACAAATGCAAAATAAAACATTAGCAAGAGGTACAATCATAAAAAGTACTACCATAGTTACACTGAAAAAATCAGATAGTATATGTCCAATGCAATAAGGAACCTAAATATAAATGACACTCCAGCAACCTAAGGACAGATTCTGCCACCTTTACTCATGTTGGGTAGTACCTTAGTAAGCAGTCTCACTTAAATTAAAGGAACTATGCAAGGAATAAGGTTATTATTAAGTAACACTGCCAGAATCAGGTCCTGTGTGTTTAAACTTGGAAAAGATGTATCACACTTATAATTGAACTGGGCAGCACAATCTGTGTAGGACCTACCTGAACTGTAGTTCCAGACACACAGGAGTGAGCAGGCGCCACATGCCTTATACTTACAGGTGGGAGAGTAAGTGGACATGGTGCAAAGCCATGACTCCCAGCTGGTGCATATGGGGAGCGAGATAGGGATGAAAGCTTGCTGGGCATGCCAGGAGGGGCAAGGGGAATTCATTATACCTCCCAAAAATGGTTGTACTAAATTACTTGCCTCCCTTTCTCTGGCATGTAAGGGAAGCCTAGGGAGGCCCAATTTCTTCCTGGTGCTTTGAGCTATGCAACATTCCATCTTCAAGGCTAAGCCTAAAAAGGCACAATCAAAACTAAAGAGATTAGGAAAAATATTGGTTTTTTTTCCAGTCTGTTTGAGCATTTGGCAGATGAACCTGTGGCTCAAAATGATTTTGGGTCTGGATCCTCTTTCCAGCCATAATTTAGATTTGCAGATCAACGGGACTCTGTTTAACCTAACATTGATGCATTTGTCGGGGGGAGGAGGGAGTCTTAAGTGTTGGCAACTCTTGCAATTTTATCACAAGTCTCACAATTGGTGTGCTTCTTAATGCCCCTACTCCAGGAGGCATACAGTTGGGTGAGAATTTCAACTTTCATTAAAAAAAACCAAAACCCAAAAATGTTAATGGTGGAGAAAAGCTTGGAAACGTGGCATTGAACCTTTAAGTCACATCTGATACCAGAAGACAAATAAAAAGAAGCCAACATTTATTAATTTTCTTAAGTCTCATGGTTGTTAGCTTCATCTCATGATTTTTGAGGCCTGATTTTTAATGCTTGGGCTTGACACTATGGGGTCTTGTCCTTGTCCTGGGGCCTCTGTATAAATTTCCATGTAGCCTTCTAGATGGGTAAAGGTTTTTGGTGTCACTGTGTAAAAGATGCATAGTGAGGAAAAACCACTAAAAATACAAACATGGGATCATAAAAACACAAAAAACTGGCAAGGGGGCTCAGAAACAGGTACAGTATTGTACCTGACATTATTTTAACTCAATTTTTAATAATGACTAGATCAGTGATTCTCAAACTTTTGCACTGGTGACACCTTTCACATAGCAAGCCTCTGAGTGTGACTCCCCTTATGAATTAAAAACACTTTTTTATATATTTAACAGCATTACAAATGCTCAAGGCAAAGCAGGGTTTGGAGTAGAAGCTGACAGCTCATAATCTCCCACTTAATAATCTCACAGCTCCTTGAGGGATCCTGACCCCCCATTTGAGAACCTCTGGACTAGATTTTGAATTAGAGGAGTACGTATTATTTTTCACTGTTTTACTGTTGCTATTATTTAATTTGCTCTTTGTACTTAAAGCATAAAAGGGAGCAACATGGCGGACAATGTTTTTCCTCAAGAATAACACATTTTCTTCATTAATATGAACTATTCTCTTGTTATTACTTTATGTGGATTCAAGGTTGCTTTTACTTGATTGGAACTGGCTTATAAACAAGATAATAGACCTGATGTCACTAACAATGTGTTTGTATTTAGTTACTGTTCAATGGATCATTTCTGGCCATACTGTTAATTAACTGGAATTGTTTTTGACCTGAAGGTAAATTTATTCATTTAACAGATTCTCCTACAGGTACTACTATTGTAGCAACTCAAAAAAACCATCAAACAAAATGATGGTTACTCGCTTGTATCTGGAGTTCTTTAAGATGGACTCTACACAGTCTCACTCTTGGGATAGCAGAAATGTCATATGAGGAAGGTGGGACATGGAGTACTAATTAAACAGCGACTGAAGTGCTGCACTACCAAAGTGTGCATCCGAGCTAAATGCTAAAATCAAGAGAGTAATGTTTACTAAATGCGTGTGTAGAGCTCCATGTGGTAGCTCTGCAGATTTCATTACTGAAGATGTCCTAAAGGCATGCCACAGAAACAGCCTAGTCCTAGTGGAGTGTTCCCTATCCCTACAGGAAGAGGGATAGAGGCTAGTTTGTAACTCTTTTATACGTAGTCTAACTAACACATATGGTCAAGCAATGTGACTAAGTAGCCTGACTGTTACTGTTATCTTTGTAAGAGAAAGAGATCTGGGGACTTTCTAGTCCAGCGGTTGGCAATCTCTGGCACGCGGCTCACCAGGGTAAGCACCCTGGTCAGCTGGGCCACTTTGTTTACCTGCCGCGTTGCCAGGTTCAGCCGATCACGGCTCCCACTGGCTGCGGTTCGTCATCCCAGGCCAATGGGGGCAGTGGGTAGCGCTGCGGGACAAGGGACTTACTGGCGGATCTGAAAAAACACCCCCCTGAGCGCAGCAAGTTTCAGTAGTGTAAAGTGCCAGTGTAGACAGTGCTCCCAGCACTGGTGGCTACACCCCTTGTGGATGTGGGTTTTTTAGAGTGCTGGGAGAGCTCTCTCCCAGTGCTTTGCCGCAACTGCACAAGCAGCAGCGCTTTAAATGTTGCCAGTGTAGACTAGCCCTATTCTTCTGGCAGATGCTATTGCTAGGCAGACGGATGGAGTTGAAAATAACCATCTTGCACCATTTCTAGGATCCATTTGACCTTGGTAATGGTTTTCCAGTAACTGAAATAGTGGGAGAGTTGATTCCCAAAGGGAATGGGGTGTAGAAGGTGACTGATGCAAGACTGGATCGTAGCTCTTGTATCTTGCATCAAACCTGCAGTCTAAGGCCTGATGTACAAGATGATGAGGCAGTCCTCCCACTCTGTTTCTTTTGAGAAGGAGGCAGTTGATGCTGATAAAGAAGACTCTGTGTAAAGTAAGAGGATATGAAAAAGAAGATGGATACTGCTGTCTGTGATCTCTGAAGACAGGAGCTCAAAAGCGGAGGCTGGTACATACCAAGGGATCTGGTCACCAATCTAGTATCCATTTTCTCAGAGGATGTCATCTGTCCTTGTACTAAATAAATCATCTCTTTCAAAAGGGAAATCACTAGTTTCGGGGGGTAGCGCAGAAAACTTGAGCCATGTAGTAGCTTCTTCTAGTAGCGGCTGACACCATTGCCCTGGCTTCAGATTCCACAGCACCAAAGGCTGCTCTTAGTTACTGGCAACAAACTGCTCCATGATTAATGCTCTTCCTAGTTTTCATTGATCTTCACACATGACCTTAAAAACAGCCATCCTTTCTCAAAGATGGAACTGGTACCAGGACATCACAGCTTCATAGTTTGACACCCTGATTCCTAATGTGCATGAGGAGAAAACTTTTCTTCCTAAGATATCCACCTTTCTATTTTCCCTGTCTGATAAGACGAAATGAACCTAGCCACCTTTTGCCCATTACACTGCCACAGTCACCACCAGAAAGCTGGGAGCAGGGTATGTATGAAATAACAATAAACCTTTGTATGGTGGCTGATCAGGCTTGACATCATTTTTAGGCATGGCTAGATTAGTCACTGGGTTCGACCAAATTGCTTTGGCGAATTTTAAGAGGATAAAGTGACCTAGGAATTAGAAAGGGCTCACAGGTTAGCAAAAACAGAATCAGAAGCCTCTTGCACAGAAAGTGACAGAATTTTCAGTGAAGAAGCCATTCTGGAGACCAACTCATGAAATCTTATGGCATCTTCAGATGGGAAAGCTGCTGCAGTGATTCCCATATTGTCATCCAGGGATGTCTGGTCTACAGGCTGTACATCAGTGTCCTAAGATTCTACATGTCCCATAGACTCTTCCTTTGATAGAGCATCTGAGACAACCATTGGTGAACATTCTCTGTACGCCAGTGATGTAGATGGATCCCAGATCAACAGATCCAATTAATGGGATTTCCTCTACGGTCTCAAAAGGGGTGACTCTTTGTAAGCACAGATATGTTCAGCTTCCCCATAGTATCTTAAAGAAGGCTAGTAGGGTCATCCAGCCCAAGGGGGAAACTGCCAGTCTCACCAATAGTCAGAATCAGGTTTTCTGTCATAGAACCTATCAGTATATGGGTATGGTCTGTGCCTATATGTGGCTATGTATAGCATACATACAGCACTCACTCCAAAATGATAATCTGCCTGGTGACTAGAACCACGGTGGTAAAATAACCTGACTGTCCTTCTCTGATTCAATATCAGACTGAAGATCCAGCCTCAGATCTGAGCAGCAGCTAGCAGTGAAACTAAAGCAATCTCCAAAAAACTGAAAAAGGGAAAGTTAACTTCCTTGGTAAGCTTGTAGGAGGGGGAAAGAACAGTTCCATGGAAATTTGATTAAGCTCAGTGACATTCTGTCTTTTATCTGTAGGAGAAGCAGGTGCACATGCATCTACTGCTTTCTTTTATACCTTTTATGAGTCTCATTTGGGGGGATTCATAATCTGAGTAAATTCCAGATCCACAAATAGTTGTGGATCTGAGCAGTGATCTTGTGCTACCACCATTGCTGTCAGCATGGACAGAATCATGGCATCCGAACAGACATTCTGAATGATAATACTTGTATGACCCCCTTTTAAAGATTTACCTTGAGCACATCTCAAGCTTCAGTCTAGAATCCAAGGGTGTTATTAGAACCAACAGAGGAATTCAAGAGAATCATGCTTGAACCTACTGTTGGGAGGGGTAGGGGGGCTCATTATGAGCCATCATCTTTTTTGGAATTGGGAGTATCAGATCCAAAGGACTGATCTTACCTCTTATTTGTTACAATGTGGCATAATGACATTTTGCTGAAGCATCACCATTTTATGCTGCAATAGTGTAATGTCATGTTTCATGGACCCTCACAAAAGTTCTTTGGGGGGATACAACATGAGGGTCAGTACAGTGGCTGGAATGTACAGTAAATGTGTGTGCCAGGTACTCTAACATTGTTAAAAGCATGCTGAATTAAACTGGAGAAGACATTCCATGTTTAGGAACTAATGGTACAGTTATCTTCTTATAAGCTCCAAAGAACTACCTAGAGTTAAAATGGTTTGGATGTGCCACATACAGGACAAATGAGATGACAGCTTGAGCAGTCACCTCACTGACTGTTCCAACCAAGATGGAATCCTTTAACACACACAACCCCCTTACCCACTCACAAACAAACTCAGAACATTCCACTTGCCATCGTCTGAATGAATTGTGCATATAAACATTATCATGGAAAAAATGATAGGGAAAAGGGAAGAGTTTCCCAAGACTTGCCTGTACTGTGTCTGGATCATATAATTGTCTTATGGATGCATCCTTTTAGGAATGCCTGCCTGAATGTGTCTTCCCATCATCTACTATAGCTACAGTGGTAGAGGATCATGAGATTAACAGCAAAGGACAAAATTCTTTTAAAGTTCTTACTAAAGCTAATGCCAAGTATGAAAACACCAGAGAAAATTATAGTATGCTGTAGATCAGGAGTAGGCAACCTATGGCACGAGTGCTGAAGGCAGCATGCGAGCTGATTTTCAGTGGCACTCACACTGCCCTGGTCTTGGCCACCGGTCTGGGGGGCTCTGCATTTTAATTTAATTTTAAATGAAGTTTCTTAAACATTTTAAAAACATTATTTACTTTACATACAACAATAGTTTAGTTATATATTATAGACTTATATATTTGTAGAGACCTTCTACAAATGTTAAAATGTATTACTGGCATGTGAAACCTTAAATTAGAGTGAATAAATGAAGACTCGGCACACCACTTCTGAAAGGTTGCTGACCCCTGCTGTAGATGGACTTGGCAAGCATGTGGTAATGTAGAGCGAAAAATTTAAATTCATATAGGCTATTGTTGAGGCACTCAATATAATAAGTAAATGTCTATGATATTTTTCTTGATAGTGTCTGGGCAAGTTTAATGATTGTATAAATGTGCTGACTCCCTGAAGAAAGAAGAATAAAGCTCCTTTCCATTTCCTCTCTCTATATAGGCCACTTATGCAAAAGGATTTAAATCCAGGTAGTTTATTTCCTACAGCATGAAGCCAGGGCCAATAACAGTTTAGTTGTTAAAAGAAGGATCGCCAAAGGAGAGGAATCTTGTATCACACCCAAAACGTGGCAAGATTCTGACTTTGCCTGAGTATTCCATAGTTTAGCGTGTTCCACTGTGCATGCCTCGGAGACCCCTCCCAAAGTAAGAAGAGAAGTCGAGTACGGAGCAAAAGTCAGTCTCTCAAGGCTTTGTCTACAATGCTGCGGTGTAGACACTACTTACACAGATAGGAGGGCTTCTCCTGTCAGGATAGGTAATCTATACCTCTGAAAGAAAGCAGCAAGGTTGTTGGAAGAATTCTTCCATTGACCTAGAGTTGTCTGCCAGGGGCTAAGGTGGCTTAACTATGTCACTCAAGGGTGGGGGGGGTTCAAACCCTTGAGTGACGCAGCTGAGTCAACCTAACTTTTAAGTATAGACCAGGCCTCAAATACACACCAAGTCCTTTAGAGCTCTCAAGATTAAAAACCAAGATTTTGAAATGAACCTGTTCTTCAATGTGGAGACCAACACAGAAGATACAGTTTTGGTGTGATTTATTCCTGTAGCTTGGACTAGGCATAATTTCCTTGTGCTTTCAGAATCAGTTAAAGGTAGAAGTAGTAATCCATTATAGCATAGGTCTGTGGCTATATCGGCATCAAAGTAAAAGCACACTCATTCTTCAGGACAATAAAAGATGGGGGAAAAAGCATTCTTAACCACTGCTATTACTACCTGAGTGTCCATGAAAAGTGATGATATAGGGCCTGATCAAATGCTCACTGCAGTAAAAAGAATTCAATTGATTTTGATAGGAATTGGATCAGATTCTCTAAATGTTTTGGGGCAGGAACCATTTCCCTCACATTTGTTTACTAAAACCTAGCACACAGTGGCACTATAAACATGGTGCATAAATGATAATATTTAGTTGTCAAAAGACTCCAAATCTGGATGCCACCTTGACAAAAGGAGGGGAGGTGCACTCCTTTAACAGCAAGAACAATTCTTGCTAGGTCTTCAAAAGGTTAACTTTCCCTGTAGTCACTTCTGTGTTTCCTAGACTAAGACAGCTATTTTATCATCTGTGTCTTTCTTTCAGGACCTTCTGATTCACTCAGACAGTGGGATAGCAAGGAAACAGCACTATTTGTAGTTAGTGAGGAGTTTACTAGATAGCATGCAAGAGAAGCAACAGAGAATTTTGAATGTTATTCAGTACTTATAAAGATCTTGAGACTCCTTTGATTCCCTGCATACTTGCAGAATGGAGGACTCTATCCAGGGAAACAATGACTTTGAAAAGATTTGGGAGTCATGGTAGATAATCAGCTGAACACGAGCTCCCAGTGTGAGATTCCCAAGTGCACGCATAAACAGGAGAATCTCGAGTTGGAGCAGAGAAGCTATTTTGTCTCTGTTTAGCACAGGTGTGACCATTTTTGGAATCTTGTACAGAATACTGTAAATTAGGTGTAAATTCTTCATGGTAAGAGTAATTAACCATTGGAACAATTTACCAAAGGTCATGGTGGATTCTCCATCACTGACAATTTAAAAATCAAGATTTTTTTTTTCCCTAAAAGATATGCTCTAGAAATTATTAGGTCAGACCAAATGACAACAATGGTCCTTTCTGGCCTTAGACTCATAGAATCAATAAATCTATAAAATATTCTCTTTATACTTGCAATAGGCTGTCAAAAGCTGGGTTAGCACTTCAACAAACTCCAGTTCCACGTATGTAGCCAGGGATTTTCACCAACTCAGTGGTTTGACTTTCTTTAAAATTTTATCAGCAAACAGGTAATGCTTAATATTTTTTTAAAAAAATATTGAAATGATTTTAATAGATTACAATAAATTTAGACCTTTAACATGTTATCATTTAAAATTATAATTTTTAAACAGCTTTATTTTTAAAATGTGAGCTGTATTTAAATATAAAAGATTGAAATTTAAAAAATCTAATTTTTTATTTAAAAAAATCATCGATTTTTGTCCACCCACTTTGTAAATATTATGAAAAATAACGAATTAAAACAAATGATTAAAACTGACTGGATTCTTAGGCAGGCAGACAGAATCCAATCTAAAGAAAGAGAGGTCTTAAGACCCAGTGTATTTTCTTGAAATCTCACATTAATGTCTGCCATTTTATATTCCAGAAGAAACAAGCAGAAAGACCAGACTTGTTGGTCTGACAAGTTTCAGAATGTTATTTGTCTATACTGTTTACAAATTATTTTGAGGAAGTAAAGAAATTGGACCAGATTGTCCTGTTTCTTTCTGTATAAACTGCTAGAAGAAACATATTAGGCATTTTAGAGCCCATATCTACTGCCATGGAGCAAATTTGTAGATTTAATCATCACTGAGTAAATTCTAGATATAGCCAATGATTTTGTTGAGGTCTTTCTACTTTTTTTAAAAAAATTAAGACTAAATATGGTGCCTTTTTGTTTTCATTGGTGAAACAAAAAGAAAAAATAAATGTAGGTGTGGTGTGACATTCTTTTCATTTGTGCTAAAACTGGTATGTCGAGTCCCTTTCTGTGAACAAAAGCATTGCACCCTATTGCTCTCTCCTGAGGAAATACTACTGGGAACAGGTCTGTGAGCGGGAACACTTGTGATTAACCCTTGTGGAATTTTACCTAAGATTATTCTATCACAGGTAAAACGTGCTTCTCTTTTACCTCCCCCAAAATCTGTAGACTCCCCGACTCCACATAGATATCAGCGAATCACCTCTTGGACCTCCTGTCTTGCCCCAGCTTACAGCTGCATCTGGAATAGCCATTTGGGGGAATTCCACAGTGCAGAGGAAACTCCATGTAGATTGGCTTTGATGCACATCCCAAGAATTCCTGATCCTCTATTCTCCTGATCCCAGGAAGAAACTTCCAGGAGGTCCCAGAAAGAGGGAGATTAACTTCCCTTCCAAGTGGTCAGGGAGAGGATCCTGCTGGCACAAACCAAGGTGGGTATAAGGCAAACATATGAGCCCCAGTCCTCTCTGCTCAATTGCATTTAGATGGATGTTCAAGACAAGTGTGTTCAAATTGCAAGAGCTCCTGGTAAAAACTAACTCTCTCATAGACTGGGTATTTTACATGTCTTGAGCTTTTTTAATGATAAAATAAATGAACATAGGGAATATATATTTTTACCTGTGTTAAATATTCAATTACATATATAACTTCATCAATTTCACTGAAAATCTAATCCAAATCTTCTTTTCACCTTTTTTTTTTACCACTATGTTTTTAGAAATGCTCAAATTGGGTCAATATACAGCCTAGAATAGCAAATCTGTATTTAGAAAAACTAAACAATATCTTTGAATATAAACAGAGAGAAGAAGTTTTTCCTCTCCTTCCTACTCTTTGAGGGAACGTGTTCAGTAAAGATTGCCTAAGTTTAAAAATGGAAAATGTTATTCGTCCAAACAACAACGTTATTTGTTTCAACCCAAACAAAATAGCACTAAGCACTGCAATTTAAAATTTCCTGGCAATTCCCTTGCTTATACATACATTACATATAATAATACATTTAAGCGCTACACCTTATTTCCTAGCAGGAATAAATATTAATAATAGTTTTATCTACATTAGAACAATATTAATTTTAAAAGTGAGGACTCGATGTGCTTTTACCATCTTCCCTGTTTTTATAAGAGTTCAACTATTTGGTTACTATTTCATCCATCATCAAAAGGAAATAATTAACAAAGTAGCACAAGCTTCATACTAAACCTAAGCCTAAAGTCAACCTGACTGGTGCCAAAGAGAATGAAGCACTGCAGAAATTACCGAGTTACCTTGTCTTTCTTAATGATTTTTTTCCAGCAGAGGTACATTTAAGCCCCAAGAATCTGTGCTATAATAGGTGTTTAACATATTTATCAATAATCCAAAAAGGGGATGATTACCTGGCAAAATCTGCAGATATTAAAAATTATTTAAGTTTGTCAAGACTAGAGAAGACTGTGAGGAATTCCAGAAGGACCTAACAACAACAGGAAAATGGGCAGCAAAATGGCAGGTGAAATTCAGCGTTGACAGACATGTATAATGAGAATATCAGATCAGATAACAATATTAAAGGGATATAAGACCTCATGATTCAGGCCTTAAAACTAACTACTAACTACCTAGGGTTATGAATTAAGCTCTCTCAATGGCAGGTTATCATGCAATCATTGAAACCAAAGGGACAGTATCAAATTAAGTTTCAGAAATGGACAACTCACAACACAGCTTTACCTGAGAAAGCACTACATCTCCCTTAGTGTTACCATATTTCCTTGCAAGAGCCCATCCTCCTGGGACTCAAATCAGAAAAACAGCAAGAAACCAAGTCTAAAATTGCTATATAACCCACCTAAATTAACCGATGAGAGCTTTTTTTAAAAAAAGGGCCCAAGTGCACATAAAAAGTTGGCAAAATTAGTTCCCTCTCTCACTAACACTATCAATAGCACTGGTTAAAGAACCTCCTCTTTAAAAGTAGATGAAAATACAAATTGATCCTTTCCTGTGCATGAGGGCATCAACTTCAAGTATAACACACACCAGAACACATGTTCAAGATGAGTGTAAAGAAAAATATTTCTCCTTTCATTACCTTGTCTAGCTTTGCTATGTAGCTTTCCAGAATGTTACACAGCTACCTCAAATAAGTCACTGGTACCAAATCAGTTGCAGCAGAACCAAAAGTACAGGCCCAAACTGAATTGAAGAATAATTTCTTCCAGTTAATTCACTAATTACCTTTTGTTTTACCACTGATTCCATTCAACTTATATCCCTCCCTCCAGTGACCTTTCTTCTACCCTAGTCTATTGTTTTAAATTCATGGGTACACCTCTGCCCAGTCAATCATTAATTTTCTTTGACGCAGGCTTTATCAACAACTCCCTAATCAAAACACAAATTACTTGATGAAACAACCACTCCCCTCTCACTCTTTCAGGGAAATGTGTTTCTTCTGGAAGTGTATGTTTATTGTATTTTCAGTTAAATCACAAATACTCTTTGTTTAGCAAGCTCAAGAAATGGCCTCAGTTTGGCCTTTAGTCTCCCTTTTAAAATTTAAAAAAAAAGTAAAACCAATAAACTCTCCATAAGTAAGTTTCAATGGAAATCCTGAAAATACAGTGCTTCTTAATGATAATTTTAGTAAATAAAGTGCAAGATTTACAATGGAACTGCCTTTTCTAATTTGCTGAATGAAGTTACTGTTTGCACAGAATTGCTTGGCAATACATGGTATGTAAAAACTACAAATAAATACTGAGTTATTTTTGTATTAACTGAATGGATAATAGTGGAGTTCTTTAAAAACATCAAAGATCTAGTAGAAGAGGAGGAGCATGTGCTTAAGTTGTTTACTGGATTGCAAAAGAGCTCCACATGGACCGAACGGGAGGTACTGCATCTGATCGCTGTATGGGGAGACGAATCCATGCTAGCCGAACTCTGTTCCAAAAGACGAAATGCCAGATTGCTGCCACTACCTAGGAACCACAATCCTATGCAAAACTCCCTGCCAGAAGGCTTACAGGTGCAAGTATTTCACTCTTAAAGATGCGGTGGTACGAGTGAGAGTGAAGGGGGGGGAATGGAGACGGAGAGGTGTATGTTGTGAACAGCAGTGTCCCTTCCATTACTTATCTCCATGGAACTCCAGTAGAGCGATGTGCATGGGATCAGAGAATGATAATGCTGTAAAGATGGAATTCTCCCCTTTGGCAGAACCTCACAATCTCTCCTCCAGGCTTATGAAGCAAATTGGATGGTTTGACCTCAAAGCATTACCCATATTTGTAAATATAAAGCACAGTAACACAGAGGACTAGGAACTTAATTATGAGATCTGAGTATCTTCTTCCAAGATTAGAATCAATAGCTTTGCTATATTCGATGGTCTCATAAGTCAGTGTTTTACAAACTTTGTGAAAGCTGAACTCCCTTGGAAAGGACTGAAACCAATCATACACCCCTTGTGATTCCAACATGTGTTGTTAAAGGCCTACCCATCTGAATTATACCTCTTCCATATCCTCTCCCTTCTGGCTAGTCCTTCCCATCCTTCTAAGGGAGCACTCCATCCAAAATTGTTAGGGGTCTGCAAATTAAAAAAACATTTATCTAAAGTAGTTATACTTTACTGGGGGTGGGGGATTACCCATAGCAAATGAAGACTGATGCAAGACCAACAGATAGTAACTTTGATGCATGGACTTTACTTCAAAGAACAGGGATGAGCTGCAGAGGAAACAAGTAAAAATTCAACATGTATGTGCAAGTACACCCCCGCTGCTCTTCAACACAAAGAATTTGTAGTTTCTGTAAACGCAATTAGAAACATTCTTCTCTGAAGCCAAAGGAAAACCCCAGGATTTGGACAAGGTTAACATTGAAAACAAAAAAAAAAACCTCGAAAATTATTTATTTTCTTGTTCTATATATATTCTGTGGTGAAATAATCTCACCAGATTGAACATACTGGATATAATGAGTATGTCTTAAATTAGAAATGATTTGACAACTTGGTGTGCATCACTGTGTAACATTAAAAAAGTGCATTCAGGCCGATGTATCTCATTAATTTACACCAACTATATATATATATATACACACACACATCCCAAATTTACACCAAACTATATACATATAATAATCAAATTGCATGGTAATCTGAGATTACTGCACAAAACAGGGGAGGTAATCCAAAGGAATTGCCACAATAATGCCAACTTTTCCTTGCTAATAAGTAGGACTGCCTCAGAAATAAATATTTAAAAAATAGCACAAGATAACTAACTTTTTAGGTGAGCAGGTATCTTACTTTCTCTCCGGAATTTTTGTTACTAATTAGGAAGAGGACTTTAGCCTACACAAAAATAAATAAAATGGTATTATACACAATAAAAAAATCTAAAAAATTCATTTACAAAAAACTCTGTTCTATTAGCAGTACACAATGATTGTAAAAGGTAATAAGCTAATGAGAGTATCAGCTGCAGCAATTTATCACCCTCTTCTGGCCCTTTTGCACTATGCAGTTATTGTCATTTGTCTATCTGTAACTAGGTGTAAAGTAATATATTCTGCTTACTGTATTTTTCTCTCCATTCATCTGATGAAATGGGTTTTAGCCCATGAAAGCTTATGCCCAAATAAATTTGTTAGTCTTAAGGTGCCACAAGGACTCCTCATTGTTTTAGGTGTAAAGTGGATTTTACACAAGAACATGTGTGAATCTGAAGAAGTGAGGGAATCAATGATGAAAAATATGCAGCATATTAAAAATAGATCTGTATAATAAAAACATTACTGAACATTTAATACACAAGCTTACCTTTTAATACAGAGGGCAGGCTCGGTCTCTAAATTTGTAAGGACAATAAACTCCCTCTCCAATCCACTCCGTTCATCTAGTTTCCACAACATGGATTTCTAGTGCATGGAGTCTCATATGGATCTTCCATTCACATAAATGACAGTTCCACATATACAACATGTGAAGAATGTTTCTTTTTAGAACAACTCTCATTGTAACAGCTAGGTGTTTTTTTGTTTGTTTGCTTGTTTTTTAGGGGGAGGAGGGTTGTTTGTTTAACAAATTATAAACCATCCACAAAAGGCAGCAGCACTATCCAACCAAAAACAAAGACAAATAAAACCCAGAAGTTAGACATAAGTTAAGCAAAATACAAACATCACATATTGTGCTATGGTGGACAGCCAGCCAGTGTGGTTTCCAGAAACAGGGCCCCTCAACTGAGAAAGCCCTGAAGCTGGGATACACAGAGCTGACATTCCAAGAACCTAAAAAGAGAGTTTCTCAGATGACCTTAATTGCCACAACAAGGGAGAGGAAGTCTCAGAAAGGTAACTATCATACTTCCAGTCAGATAGAGAAGAATCCACCAATACTAGTATATAAAAAAAAGGCAGTGGTCTTAAATTTCTGCATTGGCTCTTACTATTCTTCCTTGTCAAATTCAAATTTCTCATCTTCAAAGCGCTCCACAATTCTGCACCTGCCTACATCTGTCTTTGCATCCTCCTACCAGTCCCTACCCCCACACTTCATTCTCATTCCCTTGTTGTTGCTTTAGGTTCTTCCTCCACTTTCCATGTCTGGAATAACCTCATACTAGTTTATGCCAAGCTCCCTCTATCTTAAATTTCAAGAAACTCCTAAAATCCACCTCTTCTGTGAAACATTCTGTGACCTAATGGCCACATGTCTCTCTATGTATCTTTTGTTTGTATTTCCTCACACCTTTATATTCTAAGCTCTCCAGTGCAACTTGTTTGATATTAAGCTACTCTTGTACAGCAGTGGGTACATTTATTGTGATTTGTAATATCCAAGAGACTGACTGCTGTTTGGGGGAGAAGGCAGGACTAGGTGGCTGTATAAGGGTAAAAATCAACTTTATTTGTCTGTCTAGTGAAGGAGAAATGCTTTTGAGTAGAGAGCACTCTGTGTGATTGCAACTCCCCAGAAGTCAACCAAGCTGCTTGCAATAGAACAGCCACTGAAGAAGTAGGTCTGTCCTATAAATATGTTATGGGGACTTCACATGTACACTGAAAGGAAAATGACTTTTTAAAGGAGCTAAAAAGCTCCCAGCTAAGTCAAAATGGCCTTTAAAAAAAAAAAATCTATCAGCCAAATTTACAATTAGTCAAATCAAGACTACCATTCACATCTTAAATCTTCACTTGCAATTAAAAAAAAACCTGGCCAACTTATCATTTTACCATATGATTGTGACAGATATGGCCATTTCCTGTAATAACTTTTGGGAGAGTTTACCGTATTAAGTTTATGTATAATTGTAGGACAGGAATTACAGTAGAACCTCAGAGTTACAAACACCTCAGGAATGGAGGTTGTTCCTAACTCAGAAATGTTCGTAACTCTGAACAAAACGTTATGGTTGTTCTTCCAAAAGTTTACAGCTGAACATTGATTTAATACAGATTTGAAACTTGACTATGCAGAAGACAAATGTTGCTTTTAACCATTTTAATTTAAATGAAACAAGCACAGTTTCCTTACCTTGTCAAATCTTTTTTTTTTAATTTTTCCTTTATTATTTTAGTAGTTTACAATTAACACTGTACTGTCCTGTACTTGCTATTTGGGAGGGGGGCGGATTTGGTCTCTCTGCTGCATGATTGCATACTTTCAGTTCCAAACGATATGTGTGGTTGACTGGTCAGATTATAACTCTAGTGTTCATAAGTCTAAAGGTCTACTGTATATGTAATTCCATCGGGGACGATGACCACAGCCACAGAACTAAGAACAGTGTGTGTGTGGGAAGGAGGTGATTTGGAAATTCACTCAGGTTGTAATACCTCCAGAGAAGTACCATCACTTGTTGAGGCTAGTTCACACTAGATTCTCCAGAGACCAACAAAGAAAGAAAGGATTTTGGATAAATAGCCTGAGTTTAAACTGACTCGGGGCCTTCCTTCTGACCCAGCAAACGGACAGGACCATCTGTCCCAGGAGGCAAACGGACAGGACCATCTGTCCTGGGAAGGGTTGGAAGGACTTAGACCTCCTGAGGCCCCATAAGACTGATGGGTGACCTCTGGTGAGCTTATTAGCATGCATATAGAAACTTTTATAATTTTTAAATTTGATTTCTCTGCAATGCTTTCATTTTAAGAATAAATATGCTTACTTATAAAGGGCTGTGTGGCAACATAACTACTGGAAATTATACTGTTCAAAGCCTTCAAAGAGAAAGCAAAGTGCAGACACTGGCTTGTTTAGGCTGTCTGGCTTGCTGCGGCTATCACAGTGTAAGCAGGGAACTGTGTAACCTGGAAAAGCCTCAGTTAGGAGGGAGATGCACACAGATCTCTACCCAAGAGAGGGAACAGCTGAGAAGCCTAGTGGGGGTTTTCCCAAGGGACCATGAAGGGAGACTACAGGTACAATTGCCCTGAATTGTAACAATGACTATGTGTGGGGGGAAAATGACCGTTTCAAGATTAGAGTTAGAGTTTTAAGATTTGAATTATTAGAGCATTATATCAGATGTATGTAATAAAACTGAGACCAGCTGATGAAAACTGTGTAGCTCATCAAGGCTATCAACCAGTACAGGAATTAAAGTTCGACCC
Organism: Chelonoidis abingdonii; assembly: GCF_003597395.2. Taxonomy (NCBI): domain Eukaryota; kingdom Metazoa; phylum Chordata; order Testudines; family Testudinidae; genus Chelonoidis; species Chelonoidis abingdonii. The sequence goes on from NC_133769.1 coordinate 325,229,586, forward strand.
AAACTAAAAGCTCCCATCAATACAATCCCAATCTTGAAGAATGTTCGCATCTGGATTCACAGTCCAGCCCACTATAACCATGATCACAATACATTTAAAAACACAGCTCACCTTGACATGAATTAAAGCTCCAAAACATATATTTTCAGTAGTTTCAAAAGTAATTACTACTTTGTCCATTATTTTCTGACATTCATAGTCTTCCTTCAAAGCCATTACTGCTGGCAGGAGGGTTTTGTGTTTTTTGTTTTTTTTTAAAATTGTGTTTCTAATACAACTTCACCCTTTCATTTTTTCCACATTTGATATTCTTGTTCTGAACTGTACACATTAGAAGTTATTTCCTCCAGAATTTGGCTGTTTGTAACACTGCTGGTTATGGCTTCTGTGCTTGTTCAGTAACTGACAAACTACGCAACATAGCTCATCTGCCTAGCAACAGTCAGGGTGGGGTTCAAAACAGAGAAACTACTCCAGTAACTTTTGCAACTGTGAAATTAGAAAGAGAGAGACGCAGGAACTGACTGTTTCTTTACAATGGAAAAATACATTACTCTCACCCTTCCTTTATGAAACGTTATTTTCTTCAGAAATGTAACATAGGAGAATGAAGAAAAAGTTAAAATATCTCCCTCCCCCCAAAAAGTGTGATTAATATCATGTTAAGACTATAATATATGCTTAGATAACCACAAATAATGCATACAAAGAAGTAAGGATAATGACCCTTTGAAATTAGTATCATCAGTGCTAATTCTCCCCCCCCCCGCCCTTAAATCCTGAATAAGATTTTAGTTTATCTAATTACTATGCCTGAAAACTTTCTTATTACCAGGTATTTGCTATGTTAGACATTTACAAAGCACCTTTAGTATCTAGGGGCTGACATAGTAATAAAAAAGAATAAGATAAAATCAAAGATCATACATTTGGATGGTGAAAATGGAGATAATGGATATGAATCTTTGATTTTTAAAAGGTTGAAATCATTTTCTCTACTCTTTGAAGTCAAGAAGAAAAACTGATGAGGTAAAATTGACATTTTTTATGGACTGAAGGATGGGTACTTTGTGAAAGAATTACGGTCAGGACTAAAAGTCTAGTATCAGAAGGAATTTTAAAAAATACAAACATGACTTCTTCATAAAATATATGAATTGTTGCATAACCCAGTTTATTCTCGTGTTACGCATGACTTTCAATTCTGATTCTGTTAACATTATTCATAGTGATTTCTTTCTTTTAAAAAGGTTCATTTCACATATGTCCAAAAGCCGGCTCATCACCTGAGTAGGATCACATTTAACTAGGAAAGATCTCCATCTATGTTTCATTTTGTTTTACAAGATTTTTTTTAGCATGTTTCTTGCAAGTATTTTCTAGTACAGGAGAAACTATGCAGATGTTTCTGTCTATTGCATAGTTTGTCAACATGTTTGCAAATGTAACAATAATTTACATGTTTGAATGTAATTTCCATCCCAGAATATTAGTTTCTCATGCACAACTGCTGAATAACATTTTTTTCTAATAGATAGACTCCTTTTTACAGTAGGAAACTCCTGTTGTGTGTAAACGGGAAGTGGTTACCAACTGACTCTCCGGTATGGGCAGTTCTCATTTTCTGAAATGGTGTGTTAGTGTACCAGATATTCTGAAGAAAAATTCTAAGCCACTCTACACACTTAAAGCTAAAGTTAAAACCAAGAACAAGTCTGTTCATTTTTCACAAACAAAATTCCATAAAACTGGCATCACTACTAGGAATTAGCAAGCATTTCTATAAAAAGGGAGGGAAGACTAAGACAGCTGACTTTTGAAAGGATTTATCTGAAATCTGTGTTTACAGAAGAGAATTGGTCTGCTTCACAATTTTTTTGTTTTGTTTTTGTTTTTTTTTGTTAAGACTTGCAGTTGGCTAGGCAAGCCCATCTTGGAGTTTCTCTTTGGTGACCTTTATATATCCCACACAGCACATATGGACATCCAAATTTACAGAAGGCTCAAGTTATATTAATGCAGTACTTGGAATACCAGATTGTTGAACTTCCTGAGGCTATTCTGGTCTTTGGCAAAAGTCAGAACAAAGCAGTGTCTCAGTTAATATGAAATAATGAATTTAGTTGGGGGGAGAGGCAATCTCTTCCTAGAGACAAATTCTATTCTTTGATGTTCCAATCTCACTAACCTTGTAAACTGAAATAGCAGAATAAGCACATTAAGGGTGACAAAGCTTAAAAAGGCTTCTTTTTATACATGGTTATAAATGAAGATAAGTGAAGACCTGAAGCAAAAGACTGAGATTCCACTTTGAAAAGTCTCCCTCACCATTAGTGTAATTTTAGAGATTGCTAAGTAACAGTGAAAGGCCAAATTCTCTTGACTTCAGGAGAGTCTGCTGTGATTTACACAGGAAACAAACTAGATCTAGGCCACTGTGGTGATCAATCTCTAGTGTACAGTGCATTAGGACCCACAGCGTGGGAATTACATCAGAGGACATAACTTTCCCCTTCCCAGCCAGTTTCTAGAACCTTGTTGTGCGGCCTTGGACTGAAGCAGGCTATCTGTTTGGAGTAACCAAAACTCAAGAGGTTCAACTTTCAGATTCTAAGCTTCAAAGAAGGGGGACTGTGAATCTGTTCTGGGCCATGGACAAAAGATTCAAGGATATATATGGAGCAAAGAATCCTGTTGCACCTTATAGACTAACAGATGTATTGGAGCATGAGCTTTCGTGGGTGAATACCCACTTCGTCGGATGCATATGATTTTATATATATATATATATATATATATATATATATCTCACATGCATCCGATGAAGTGGAATATATATATAGATATAGATATAGATATATAAATTCCTTGGCTCTGGAACTCCCCATTATTCTGCCTCCTTAAGTGTCATTGGCACAGCCATGAAGACTACTGAATCTTTGAATTTGTAAGCAGCTGGAATTCTCACTCTGATCCAAACAGTGTATACCAGGGCTTTTATTAACAGAGACAACAACAAAATATAAACTTCAGCCTTTCTCCCGAGCTGGGCTATTTCCTGACATCACTACCAGTGACAAGTTGAAAGACAAGAATGTTAGACCAGGCATATGTTGTCCAGGCATCCTTCTCCCATCATCAACAGAATATATCAACCCTCCTGCTGAGTGATACAAAAACATCAACTGTGAGATTGGCACTATCTGAAGATCTGAGACGTGTTATCGACAGTTTTGTAAAACCAGTCATGCTAAAGTTCCATTTGGAGAGGGGGGTCACTGATTATTCTACATTGTAGAATTAATTTTGTCAACAGAAGAGCAGGGAAAGATCAGGCCCAAGCTGTATAGTCTCAGGATACTTTATATGCAAGTGTGTAACAGGGTGGCACTGCTGTTTCTAATTTGTGTTAGAAATATTAACTTATATTGCAGTAGCACTTAGAGGCTATCCAGGTCATGTCCCCATTGCGCTAGGCACGGCACATGCATAGAAAGTGATGGTCCCTGCCCCAAACAGCATACAGTGTAAAAAACAAAATGTAATAGGTGGTTAAGACAAACAAGTGGGTTGGGATGGAGAGTTGGGGGAGATAGCATAACGAAAATAATAGGATGTGCACAATTCTTAGCCAGTCAGGTATAGCAATCAACTTGCTGCCTGAATAGTCACCAACAGAGTTAATGTCAGAGAGAAAAACAGTCTGTTGAACTGAGCTTTAAAGTGAGAAAACTGGACTATATATTTTACTCAAAGTTACAGTGATATGTATGTGTATATATATATATATCACTTTATGGATTAAATTTGTCTTTTACAAGAGAGAGAAAGAGAGAGAGAAATTTGACCAGGTATCAACTGTTCTGAATAATACCTTAAGTGATTGCATTTTCTAGCTGTCATGTGTTTCACATAATTGAATCTCACAAATAAAGTCAGACTAATCGGAATGGAGAATAAGCTCTGCTATAACGAAAGGATACATCAAAAAAGATCTCCAGTTACAAAATTCCTTAAAAGCTGACTTCATTTAGATGGACTAAAAAATTCAGAAAGAGTCTGTAAGGAAGTCTTTGTAATTGCAATCTATATTGCTTTTTTCTGCACCATAATAAACCACTGTTGTCTTAATCATACTATCAATGCACTTCTTGAGGATTAAGCAATGAATACTATTCAAAATCCATACTATCAAAACCAAAGGAAAATTTATTCTCATTGGACAAAAACTTTTCTCAAAACATTCACATCCAGCAAGACTCGCAGTATTTTCTGTCTCCACTGTGCATGGGAGAAGATCCAGACCTGTCATTCAATGGCACTGGAGCTTCGGACATCTTCCTACCATTATAGGAATAGAGGCAGGAACTTATTAAGAAAATTCCTAAGTTGTACATAGATATGAATTTTAGACAAATTCATGGGGACATTTGTATATCATGTATGCAGCATTTTGAATAATCTGCTTTTAATAAGACAAAAATTCACTGGTGTAAAAATAATTTAAAATATATTTTGAAAATGTTAAGAATTGTATGTTGAAAGTTGCTTACATACAACTATTGGCAGTGGTCTGAATATTGAACATCTGTGTTCTGAGAGTGCCTATTGCCATGGTATTGTATGTGATAATAGTTAGCAATTATAGTACTTTTCCTCTTTAAATGTCAAAGTGCTTTTAAGAAAATGTAGGCAAATATCATCCTAATTCTTAGAGATACCTAGGCATGCGATAACCTTTGTAAATTCTTACAAATTGTGTATTTCCTCCCCTGGATACAGTGTTTATATCTGTCAAGATTTTCCTAGTAAAATACGTTCAAATAAACTGCAAAATGACAAAAACCAGATGTAGTCAGCATCATTATTAAAATAAAGGATATTGATTTTTTCAAGGAAAAAGGTAGCTGTGATAGTGATCGTTCCCCAAATTTGGAAGCAGATAGGAAAGGAAACAGTACCAGTAGCAATCACAGATATCAGGCTATGTAGAATCTATGAGACAAAGGGTTTTCCAACTGCTGTCACCACCACAACTCAGTTTCTATTGTAACTATTGATGCTGGGCAGTTTTACTGAATCTAGCTAGAGAAAGCATAGCCTGAAAAAAGCAAATACGTTATTCCCTTTTATCTACATGAAAACACTCCAGTATGGTAATACAAAATAGGGGGCAATTTATTAATATTCAATAACCACCATGCCAACAGAAGAAACCAGACATAAAACCTAGGAAAAGAAAAGAATATTAGATTACTGAAATACAAGTTTATTCCTTAAATAATGGAAAGAGAATAAATGCCTTTCCTCCTAGCTTAAAGCCCCTGTAAGTATGCAAGGTCTCAGATACTATAATTTTCTCAGCTATTACCTTCTTTTCATATATCCCTGAAAAGGTTAAAAGGCAAATGGTTCTGTCTCTGCAGTATTTATGGAGCATTAGATCTCTTCTCCATTGTTCGTAATGACATTTTCAGTAACTAGTAGATCAGACACATCTCAACTGCCTCCCACCTCCAACTGCTTCCCTAAAGACAAATACAACATACTGCAGCAATGTCTACATTCCCCCTCAGAATCCATTCTAGAACTAAATGTTGCAATATTTGCAGCATAAAATTATCCCCTTGTTTTAGGGTTTACATAGCTAAAAGGCAACTTCTGTCCCCTAGACGTTCCATGAGCTTCCTGGGCCACAGAGCTGTAGCTGCTACCTCATATTCAGGGAGAATTACTTTCTCTAATGGCTACATTGGACTTCACTCAGCAGAATTGGCATATGCAGTGCAGAATGTCAACCAGACTCACAGAAATTACATCACACTGATTTCTTGATGCATGGCAACATCTTACCCACCTTACTAAATTACTGTAGAATAATTTTTAAAGTCCCAAATCCCAAGGATAGTACTCTTTCCTTAATTTACAACTCTATGTCACAAACAGCCAAAGGAAACAAAGATACCAGGTATTTTTTGAGTTATTTATAACCTGCCTATTCAGATTTTGAGGTCCTAAAGCAAAGATGAAGGAGTTGGGACCACTCCATTACATCCCATAAAACACAACATGATAATTTAGTGGCGGGAAACTCTCACCATACCTGGGATGGAGACAAAGACAACTCATCTCATTCATTTTTTTTTTAATTCCAGTCTCTGGGCTGAAGGCACTATTCTTCCAACACAGGTTTATAGTTCCCATAGAGGGAGATGCCATATTCTGGCTTGAGGAGCTGGAGAGAAAGGATGGACCAAGCTGCTGAGTATGGGAGTTGGGACGCTCATCTCCCATGTTTCCATAAATTCTGCATATTTTCACTGCAAAGCTGGTAAGGTTTATTAATGTTTCAGCCTGGCCATTTCCTTGATTAACTCAACTTGTAGAAGATCCAGAAGTTGCATATTGCTACTTGAAAAGATGGTAGATATATTTTCCAGATTCAGACCCTTAGTATTTCATTTCTTATCCCCATTTTTCTCTCTTTGATTAGCCTGTCAGCATCACTTGCTATTTAGATACCAGACAACTCTCTCTGCATTCAGGACCTGCTTTTTAAATCCCCCTGTGTCAGCATGCATTTTCGGACATACCCCTCATATCTGCCTCAGGTTAGAGTCATTACCTCAGCAGGTTTCACTAACGTTGATACTAAGGAGCCTTTGACCTGAAGTCCCATTTCAAGGGTTGAGTGCAGAAGGGAAGGCCAAACAATGAGTGCTTCCTAATTACTTCTGAGAATCTCCCAGCCTTGCAGGCTGGAAGGCTGGGGTACATCAGAAGCACTGGGGATTTCAATTTTTTAATATTAAGTTTGGTGACCAACTTTTGATCTGCACCATTTTTACTCTCTATGGGAACTAGTTTACATTCTCTTCATGAATATATCCAGTGTCTGCTGGATACAGAGATAGCTGAGATCGGACCTTTTAAAAATTTATTTTATTAATTTCTCTCATCATAAAACAAATTATTGACAGATCCTAGATCCTCTGCCACAGGCCTCTCTCTTTTAAGAATAAACTGAAAAAAAATTATGGTCATAGGCATATTATGGAAGTTCACATGTGGATGCATGAGCCCCATACTCCAGAACACCCGTGTCTTAGAATTAGTCCCAAACCTCTGTCTTACTTATTAATTATGTTTTCCAATGATCTGCTATAATACTGGATACAGTACCAAGAAACCATTTTATCATTTTTGCAGCTGCACAGTGAAAATTATTCAGTGCATAGTTACTGGAGAAACATGAAATAAAAATCCATTATTTAACCACAGGAAGATAAAGCACATTTATCAATTACATATCATTTATGTTATAACTGCAGTGTTTTTTTTCGTTTTTGCGGGGGGAGGGTCACTCTTTCTCTGCATATCAAGAACCTTTTGGAAGAGGAAGCAATTACAATTCCAAACATGCTTCACTTTTATCACTGACTATATACACCTTTAGAGAGACAAGATAGATGAGATTACTTTTACTGGACCAACTTCTTTTGGTGAGTGAGACAAGCTTTCGAGCTTACACAAAGCTCTTCTTCAGGTCTGCATACCTCTGTCATCCACAGTCAGAACCCTGCAGAAACCCACTTATTAGTATAAATATTCCAATTTCTACTTCCTCTTCAAGCCATGCTTTTCTTCTCAAAGACTATTAAAAATGAAGAAGTGTGCTAAGGCCATCATTTGTGTAGCTTTGCAATAAACGGAGGTTCTGAACTCCAGATGCTGGTTATGTACTACATATTATATCCCTCATTAATACGAGCTTCCTCTTTAGCGTAGCAATGTTAGAGCCTCCCTTGTTGGGATTTCCTATATAAAGTAAAAGCAGCACAGAGTCCTTTCGTGGGTGAATACACACTTCATCAGATCCATGAAGCATTCACCCATGAAAGCTCATGCTCCAAAACGTCTGTGAGTCTATAAGGTGCCACAGGACTCTTTGCTGCTTTTACAGATCCAGACTAACACGGCTACCCCTCTGATACCCTATATTAAGTGTTTCCTGGACCCATTGTGCTTAAACTTTTGAATCTCTAGTAAAATTCTGTATTTACAACAGATTCCACTTGTGTTCTTTTGCTTAATTATTTTGCTGGCCTTGGTCTCAAATGCAGACAACATAAACTAACTAAGCATAATTCAATTGTTTGATAGACAAAAATCCAACCCATACCTTCTCTCTCGAGTTCATCTGTGGGAAATAGGCTTTATTCAGTGATATTACTGACAAGCTGAGAAAAACACTCTGATCACTGTTATGCCTATTTCATTTCTTATATGATTCATGCCCAACAACATAATATATAAAAACAGAAAACAAAACATACCACCTCGCTCTCTTCCCAGAAACACCTTCCTGAAACATATGGCGTGATTAGTTTATAAGGATTAAATTTGCATGTCTACATTTGTTTGAGTAAGAGAAGATGGGTGTATTGTGTTCATGCACATTTGTAGAACTTACTACGGGAAGGTTATGGTGTCTCCCAATTTAATATAATCTTCACATTTTATTAGCATGCTGTTTTTTTTTAAAACCTGTTCTAGGCAGTAAAATGTTAAACAGGACTGGTCCTAACAGTAATCTTGCAGTTTTTCCCTAGACACCTCTCTCCAGACCAGTATATTGTTGTTTATCGTAACTCCTTTGGTGAAAATTCTTCATTAATTTTGAATCAGTATGATAGCATTTCAGTCCAAGAGCAATTAGAGTTAATTCTGAGAGATAATGTGTAAAATCCTTTCCTAAGGTTTAAATATATTTACACCCATTGTGTCCCTTCACTCATTATATAATTCTATGCATGAAGTTAAACAATTTTATCAGGTAAGATTATTGCTTATAATGCCATGCTGCTTACTGTTCATCACTCCTCAACATATTAAGAAAAAACTTTCTAGATATTTGTTAAACTATTTTACCAGGATAGATTTTGAACTTCAAAAGTAACATTTGCCAGGATCAATCTTCTCTCCTTTTGAAAACTTGTAAAGTGCTTTCATTTTTCGTATGAGCTCCTGTATCAAGTATCCCTCAGTTAAGTATGTCTAATTGAGAGCACCTCATTTATGTTCCTCTGGAAAAAAAAAATTAATGAAAAGGAAAAAAAAATCTAGGAAACTAATATTGCAGGGGCAATCTTATGCAAGATTAAAGTTAAAGAGTCATGCCTTCAGACTAGGGTGACCAGACAGCAAATGTGAAAAATCAGGACAGGGGGTGGGGGGTAATAGGAGCCTATATAAGAAAAAGATCCCAAAATTGAGACATCTGGTTACCCTACTTCAGACAGGCTATTAAAAATATTAAGTTTTCTGGCACACTGTTATCTCAACCACAAAGCACATATGTATTCCCATTCCTCTCTTCCCTGTTAAATGCATACCTTAATATATTGTTATTAAAAGTATACTATGATATACACAGGATGGCAAAGTTAATACGATCTTAAAGGCCATACATTTTGTAACTGTCTCAGTTATGTGCTTGATTTCTCAACTTTAATGTTGCAGTAACTTTATATATAATTGTATGTACCTATGCACACATATGAGCTGTATAATATATTAAAGTTCTGCATGAAACCTGTCACATAATTTGCTTGTGTGTTGCTTCAGAGTTTATAATGTACAAAATATGCATAGGTATCAAAGAGAACAGACTGTAAATGATCATTCCTAATCTTAGAAGCATATCAATTATTTACTAGCTCAGTTCTTCTTGCGCTTTATCTTATAGACTTCCCCATGGCAACATCACACTTCACTTCCTAGTCTTAATCAGTGAAGTCTGAAAATTAATATTAGATTTAGCTGTTGGGTTACTTGATAGTCTGCTTATCACACCATAAACTCTAGATAATTTTCTGTATGTCAATAAAATTCACTTGTTTAGCAATATTAAAACGGTAACTTTTCTCAAAAGTAAACAGCTGGTTATTTGTTCTGTGTTGGCATATTATAAATATGAAATTTTACATAATCATCAACATTTCAGAATGAAAAAGAGAAATGATAATAGTGTCCTGAGGCAATAGCCACCATATCCCCCTGTTGGGGGGAGGGGGAATTGGGGGTAATGGGACTCTTCGGGGTGGGGGTCCAGGTGAAGGTGCTTGGGGCTAAGCAGGGGGGTCTGGATGTGGAAGGGATAGAACGCAGCAGGGGGGAGTGGGGCTCAGAAGGGTGAGGATCCAGGTGCAACTAGTTGGGGCTTGGTGGGGTGGGGATCCAGGTGTGAGTGGCTTGTCTGGGTGGTCCAGGTGCAGCGGGAGTGGAGCTCATCGGGGGAGGTTGAGTGTGAGGCTCGATGGGAGGGTCTGGGTATGAGGAGGTCTGGATGTGTGAGGGTTGAGCAGATGGGGGAGCAGCTCCCTGTACAGGGATCCCTCGCCCCCGCAACTGAGGAGCGATGGGCGCAGGAAGTGGGAGTGGAGGGAGTTTGCAGAGCTTCCTGCAGCTGGGGAAGAAATCTGGGGGTTGGTCTGACCCAACCCTAGATGCTGTGCATGGGAAGAGGAAGTCCCATACTCCCCAGCCCAGTCGGGACTAGCAGCTGAGCCTGGCACAGAGTAGGAGCCACCAGCCGGGTCTTCCCTAGTCCTGTCCCCACCCCACAATTGTTTATCTCTCTGCCAGCTGGCCTGAGCACCTAAAACATACTGCTGGGGAGGGTGTTCTTGTGAATCCCTGCTTCACCATCAGAAAGCCATTTTTCTGCAGGGAAGCAAAGAAATCTGCAGGGAACATGAATTCTGCACATGCTCAGTGCCACAGAATTCCCGCAGGAGTAAAATCCTTTCTGTTTCTTCCACAGACATCTCCTTCTTCTGCATATGTTGATCAATCACTTTTGCAGGTTTGCGTGCTCCTTTCTGATTAATACAAAGTCTCTCCATTTTCCTGTGGTGATAAAGGCTATGTGTTTTTGTCAAAGAAATATTTCTGTTTCGCTTGTTTCAACTGTAAGCTACTTAGTATATCTCCTTGTATCAGCTTGGGTTGTAACAACTTTGATGAAGTCAGTAATCTGGTCCTTACAGGAGATCTAGGATCACCTGCTCCTCTAGGTGTATTCCAATAGTCCATCAGACTAAGAGGCTGTGTTATCCAAGTTAGATTCTTTTAAGAATTATTTTTACAGTTTGAATTGCTCTCTCAGCTACTGGAACAGACCTGTCAAAAGTGAACGTCAGGTGAACAGAAGAGAGAACTTTCTCTGCAACTGGCTTCTCCCAGAAGATCAGGATGACCACAAACCTCAGCACCTTCAGAGCAAGATGTATAACACAATTCTTTGACCCAGCTTTACATGTTACATGAGGACAAAAAAGATAAAGTCCAACCCCTGCTGACTGAAGTGAAGTGGGAGAAAGAGCACACACACTAAATGTATCTTCAGGAGTTCACTTTAGACGTTTGACAATGATGGTCACTAACTACACAAGAATTTAGACTGGGCCACCAGATGAAACTGTAGTGGAGTATAGTTTAGGTCTAATCCTTTCTCACTATAGTCAATGGCAAAATTCCTAATTATTTCAATAAGGAAGAATCCATCCTTTATTACCTCATACTTTGATAATGCTATAACAGCTCAAGAGAAACTGTTCCATATCCCGTCACTCTTATCAACAACAAAGACTGAAAGCTTCATACAGCAAGAAACAGTTGACTTTGACATTTGTTTAACCCAGATTACCTTGAACCTGATACAGATCCAATGGATAAAACTTCACAGATAATATGTTAGAGGAGGAAAAAAAAAATCGCTTAGTCTCTACCATGGCGATGACATAGTAACATTAAAACTCTTTCCATTGTACTTTTGCACAACATCAACTGGACCTATTTATTTGATGCCAATTACAATATGGATTTTAATATATACTGTATGCATTCTGACAGACTCAGGCCAGAAGGATATAAGAGGGTAGTCGAAGGCAGGTGTATCAGCCTTAGAATGAGCAGGTCCCTGTTCCCTGGATAGCCAAACAAGGGCTACTCCAGGCCAATCAAGACATCTGACGCCAATTTAACCAATTAAGGTCATTGGGCTAATGCTGGCACATGACCTCAATTAGCTGAGAAAGAGTCAGTTAAGGCTGATAGGCTAATGGAGACAGCTGGAACCAATTAAGGTCCCACTTATACTGCTTTAAAAGCTCTCCTTTCCAGTTCTCTTGAGAGGAGCCCAGGTGAATGGAGCTGGAGGAGAGGAAGCATTACTGAACCCCAAGGTAAGGGTGAAGCTTGCAAAAGGGGAGCATGGGGAAGTGGCCCAGGGAATCAAAGCAGCGTCAGTGAAGGAGGGAAGCCGATAACAGCTGCTACCATTAGGGTCCCTAGGCTGGAATCTGGAGTAGAGGGCGTGCCTAGGTTCCCCCCTTCCCTCCCTGCATGATGTACAGAGATCTCTTTGAGAGGGGAAACAGACTTTGATCCAGGCAGGAGACCAAACGGTGCCTATGGAGCTCTAAGGAGCAAAAGAGACTGTGGGTATTCCACTTTCCCACCTCCCATACCAGCCTGTGATGAAAATAGCTCAATAAGCTGTAACCTTTGCTGCCATACTGGGAAAGGGAGGTCATACTGAGGGCCTTAGTGAGCTTCTGAGGCCACTGAATCCGCCAGGAAGTGTGGGACCCACCAATACAGACTTGGAGCTTTGTCACAGCATACAAAGCAGACTACGTTTTTATTCAACAAAAATATTGTTCTTATATTCTGACTATAAATTTCTCTGTAATTACAGCACTATTAAAATACATTTTATATTGGATTATGTTTTTATGGGGAAAAACACAACAAAAATAAGATTTCAGTGCTTACTATCATGATGGCAATAACTCAGCTTCCTCATAAACTTTGATCCTGTAAAGACAGTAACACTAGTGCTCTTTTTTTAAACTTGGCTTCCTCTCTTAATTCTAGTTGCTATTTGATCTGCAGCGGCTTTAGTTACATTTAAGCAAAAGATCTAGGGATATTTTGTAGTAAGTCAAGCCATTAAGCACTAAACATGATTTAATGCTCTAACGTTTTGCAGGAAGTACTGCAGAATATTATCACCCTGGGGCAAGACCTCATTGTTAAACAATAAAGCGTAAGCCAACTTCATTAATAAATACGAAAAATGTTTCCCTCCTAAGTGAAATGAATGTTTATTCAAAAGGCTAAAAACTAAAATGGACTTAAAATCAATGCTCTCTCTTTTGGATTCATGTTTAATGTCTACTAAACTTCACAGCTTCTTGGCATCTTTGATACATGAAATATGCTGTAATCTCTATCCCTGCACTTTGACGACTTGCAGCTCTCTGGAATCTTCCATTTAAGTGGTTATGATTCCATGCCACACGTTCAATAACAGACCTAAAAATATTTTTAAATTTAGAAAGGGTTAAGTCCTAAAATAAGATGTTTTTCCACTTGACCAGTAAAAATGTTCCTAGAGCATTCTGAATCACATGGAAGATGATCAAGACTAACTACTGGGGTGGGTTGTTTGTTTGTTTAATTGATTGATTGTTTTGAACTGTCCAATAATATTCCATAGCTGATTTCAAAAGAACCAGGTCAAACAAGCCAAGCTAGATTTTCAGTAATCTAACACAAAAGTGAAATTGTAATTATTTTAAAATATCTAGGTAAACACAATTGCAAAAAACCCAGCTCCAATGTCTCTCAAAACATCCCGGGGGATATCCCCTCATTTGGTTCACACCATTTAGGTTTTTTTTCCCTTAAAAAAAAAAAAAATCCTTTGAAGCCAAAGCATGAGAAGTGAGGTAACACACTGTCTGCATATTCTCACTGCTGTTGTGAAATGGAAGATACATTCCACAAAGGATAATTTGAGGTTAATTTAAAAAAAAAAATCAGAAATACAGTATATTTTACCATGATAATTAAGCAACTTTTTAGGTATCCCAGACCAAAAATAGACAAGATTACTCTGAAAATTTTGAAGAGAGTTCTATAATTGATCTAACTGATTATATATAGTGAAAAGCTGATAGTAACTTGGGGCCTGCTCCAAATTCCACTAAAATCAGTGGAAGTTTTACACAGACATCAGAAAGCTTTGGCTAAGAACATAGTTTGTGCCATTAAGAGAAACATCAGATACTATAAATAAGTATCTCTCTCAAGATATTTTTGAGGATTTCTGTAAGACATTTTTAATGTGATTTTATGATACTGGTATATGAATATAACTTTAATGGTACCAATTCTGTGCAAATAACACCCACTTTCCTTCAGAAACAATATCCTCTATGTGCCCACACAATCAAGTTAGAGAAAGTGAGGAGCATTAATTTTGTTCATGCCATCTCCCATTTTCAAAGTTACTCAATGTCTAGAGTTGTGCAAGATTAGGTTTCCCTATAGGCACTGCATAACTTGTTCCTCAGGTCTCTGCTAGTCATTCCATGACCAAAATGTATAGGTAAAAGGCAAGCTGTTCTTCTAACTACACTTGCATTTTTGCTCCATATAAAGACAACTGTTTTTAAAATCGTATTTTAGATAAGATGCTTCCCTCAATACTTAAATTAGATCAAATTCCATTTTACTTTTTTTTTCCCCTTGTGCACAAGATTCTTTAATAGAATGAATACTTTTAGGACCCAGTGCTTTTTTCTGCATGGCTGCCTATCATTTCCTTCTAAAACAAGTTTCTAGATAGTCCTTGTAAGAAGGGATGTTGCTTTAGGGATTTTATTTTTCTAGAATTTTCATTTCAAAAGAAAAAAAACAGGTAAAGATATCTTCAAAATTTTAGCCATCAGTTACTACTTCAAGTTTTTCACCTGTTTGTTCAGGCTGTTTTATGAAGGGCCTTTACTCAAATTAAAACAACATTAACATCATGAAGCACTGGTACAGATGATGGTCCTAAGTAATTATGCTGGCAGCAGCAGCAACAATTCAAGATTGTCTGGTGCCATATTGTAAAAGACCACTTGAAAGCCTTTTATTTGGTGGACAATGGACATTCTGTATAGAAAATCTGAATCTTACACCCATTTGGTGAGAGAAAGGAGCCATGACTCTTATAAGCCCAGTTCCCTTGTCCTGTTCCCCTTCTGACTTCCAGAAATTTAGATTCCCCCATTCTAATGGCGGTGGGGCAGAAGACAGGGCCAGCTGTCCAGACATTGCACCATTCTCTCCCACCAGTGGTTCTTAAGGGACCACCTTTGCAACTGGAGAAGTAATAGGGTATCCCAGACTACTAGAAGCAGACAGATGGGGATGAGATCAGAGCCTGGGCAGGCAGTTTGAAGCTGCAGTGAAACTAGCTGTAGTCTCGAAGTGAGAGCAGAATCTATGAAGCTGCACTTCTTTGGCGGGATGGCTTTTCTCTACCATGCTAGCACCCCACCATCTGCTGCCTATTTAAAGGTGAGAAATACTGGCTTCCACTGCTATCTTGGACAGAGTGTGCTGGAGCCTATCCTGCCTCCACCTCATTAAGTCAGAAGTTTGCAGACACTTGCCCTCAGCTAGCTCTACAGAGGACCATGCTGCTCCTCTCCCATGCTCCACAGCTGCTGAACTGATCTGCTCTTCAGAATCACTGCTACTATATTGGTTTCTGCCTCCTACAAGAGCTTCAACCCCAGCTATAACTTCTGAAAGTGCCCCTCAGTATAGCAAGTCTTCTGGGTTCCTCTAATATTATCCTTTAAAACAAACAAAACAACATAATTTACCTCTCATTTTGTTTTACCAAGATATAACCTACAAAAGCACTCTCCTAGGTAGAGAACAATGTAACTAAAGCTACTAGGCTTATTATAGGAAGGCACCTCTCAACTTTTAATAAATTATTTAGCCAGCTCAATAAAGGGAAGAAAGCATGGACTGAACTATGAAGATATATCAACAAAGCTCTATCAGCAACACGTGCACTGTATACACCAAACCTATTGTACTAGGCAAGCTCCATAATTATAAGGACCACAGTAGGCCATTCAGCAAATTGTGTGAAAAAATAATTAGCAACAAAGCTTGATTATAAAATAATTAGGTAAGAGAAGGCTACTTACCTTTAATTCATGTCCTTGGAAGATGTGACTGAAGTAGATTTCCACTCTGTGTGTGTTTCACCTCTAGCATGTGACAGATCAGATTTGATTTAGTTCACATTTTGAGCCATTAGAATTTCTACTAGCAAAAGACACATGCCAGCAAGCACAGATATTCTTCTGTACTGTAAGTGCCACTCTTCAGCCCCTTTCTAAACAAATACAAAAACGAACAAAAGACAATTAAACTGTGGCTCTCCACATTGATATTCAATCTCCCCCTATTCCAACACACACACACACATAAGGACCTGACAGCAGTGATTAGCTATGGCATTGCATCTTCTAAAAGAGAAGATACTAAGTTCTCAACCGCAGCTCTTCTAAAGCTCTGTAGTGACAAAAAGACTTTGGCATTGGCTTCTGATACTGTCTCCAGACTACTAAAAATTATCATTTAAAGATTATAAAGTGAACCATCTGTGCAATGTATACGTGATGTTGACTGCATAAACATGTATCATTCTCCATTTTTGCTCACAAAAGAAAGGGTTTAGGACTAGTGAAGAATGAACCACAGTCAGAACAGACAATCTCCTGCTCTGATCTTCTCAGTATCAGCCTTTCATTAGAATCTTAGTTGTTCTCTTGTTCCTTGACAGTTTCTGCTTTGTGTATTGATGATAAAGAATCAGTCAGATGAGAAATGCCAAAGTCCACACCTACCCTTTTAGCACCAAGTATTAGAGGTACAATTCCTCAGGCACACTATCACCTAGGTCAGGGGTTGACAACCTCTGGCATAAGGCTCACCAGGGTAAGCACCCTGGCGGGCCAGGCCAGTTTGCTTACCTGCCGCATCGGCAGGTCTAGCGGACCGCAGCTCCCACCGGCGGGAAGCGGCGAGGGCAAGGGATGTGCTGCCCATGGCTTCCTGCCATCCCCATTGGCCTGGGATGGTGAACCATAGGATCGGCCGAACCTGTCGATGCGGCAGGTAAACAAACTGGCCCGGCCTGCCAGGAGAGCTGCGTGCCAAAGGTTGCCGACCCCTGACCTAGGTTAAGAGATGGGAAATCATGGGCCCTTCTGTCAAAATAATATTTCTGCTTCCACTTTTGATTTTCTTTCTTCTTCTCTAATGATTCATTGTTATGAGATTTCAGCAAGTTATCACTAATTGGTAAATTAGATCTGATCCTTCTTCCTATTAACAGCTAGAGAAAAGCCATTCTCCATAGGTGTACTTTGGCAAACCAATAAAACTTTATAGAAATCACTTCCACTGTCAAAAGTCCTTTTCATAAAGTTCTTTACTGTCCATATAGATCTTTCCACAAGTCCCTTTGATTGGGCGTAATTTGGATTTGCTGTTTTGCAATGAAAATCCTAATCTATTGCAAATTGCCTAAAATCTGCACTGAAAAATTGCAGCCCATTATCACTAAAGATTTCATCTGGAGAAGATTCCCTTCATGCCAGCTATCACTGACTTACTATTAGTACTGTGCAGTGTGCAAATTTCTGGATACTGAGAATAATCTGTGACTATCAAATAATCCTTTGATTGCCAGGTGAATAAACCAGTGCATTCCTTCTCCTAAGGCCTTTGTGGAACTGGATGAGGTCTCAGTGTCTCTGCCTGTTGGCATGACTTGTATTTCAAGCATGAAAAACAGTTTCCTACCACATTAGTAATTTTGTGATTGATCTGCAGCCAGTACTGCACCTCTCATTCTTGTTGTTTGCACATCTCAATTCTTAAATGACCCTGGTGGATCTTCTGTAGGATTTCTTTTCAGAAGCCCATTGTAATTACAACCTTACTGCCCTTGAAAATCACCCCTGGGCATGTAAACATCTCCAATATCCAGTTTTTGGAATGCATACAATATGTAGAATTCTGAAATCCCAATAATACCAATTTCAAAATAATAACCAAATTAAAGGTGCACCAATACAGCACACAATACAGTATGGTTATTATGCTATGAAGACATCTCTTAGTCTGTAGGGCTTCTGAATAAATTTTGATTATACCTACACAGAGTGATTTTACTTTCATCCTAACGGATTTTCAAAACCCACAATGAAAACTGAAACTGAATGATTCTATGAATTTTATTAAAAGCATAAGAATGGCCATACTGGGTCAGATCAATGGTCCATCTAGCCCTGTATCCTGTCTTCCAACAGTGGACAGTGTCAGGTTCTTTACAGAGAATGAACAGAGCAGGGCAACTATCAAGAGATCCATCCCCTGTCATCCAGTCCCAGCTTCTGGTAGTCAGAGGTTTAAGGATACCCAGAGCATACGGTTGCATCCCTGACTATGTTGGCTAATAGCCAACGATGGACCTATCCTCTACAAACATATCTAATTCTATTTTGAATCCAGTTATACTTTTGGCCTTCAGAACATCCCCTGGCAACAAGTTCCAAACATTGACTGTGCGTTGTGTGAAATAGTACTTTCCTATGTTTGTTTTAAACCTGCTGCCTTTTTAATTTCACTGGGTTACTGTTGGTTCTTGTTATGTAAAGGGCTAAATAACACTTCCCTATTCACTTTCTCCACACTATTCATGACTGTATAGATCACTACCATATTCTCTTTAGTTGTCTCTTTTCTAAACTGAACAGTCCCAGTCTTTTTAATCTCTCCTCATATGGAAACTATTCAATACCCCTAATTATATCAGCTACCCTTCTCTATACCTTTACCAATTTTAATGTATCTTTTTTGAGATGGGGTGACCAGACTAATATGGAACAGAATTCTTTGTTTACAGTATAATTTCAGCAGACCTAGATACTATTATGGTATTACCTACGGGTCATTTCACCTTCTGTGCCAACATTGTAACTGCAAGACCATCTGTGGCACCTCATGTGTGCTGAAGTCACAGCCCTGCTCTTGAACACCAACCAGGCTGTGACTCTCATCAGTTTAACCTGCCTCTAACAATAAAATAAAAGTAGCATTCATTTTGAAAGCAACTGTGTCTAGTGCTTACAAAAATAAGGTAACTACTATAGTCATTTTTTGCTTTCATACAAAAATTAGATTTTTAATGTTATATCAGGCAACATAAAAGAAACATACAGAAACAAGCTGATAGTGAAACATATCGCTGTATGAAAAGAATCTAATGATTTCATCCTATAATGAATTCATGTGCTGTTTATATACAGACACTACTTGACAGCTATACTATTCTTGAGGACAGTGAGAACAGCCATACTCTCAAAATACAGGCCTCCACCACTTGAGTTAAAGAAAAGTCTCCATTAGAAAGTGAGTATTAGATATCAGTATTAACATTGTTTGGGTTTTTTTAAGAACCAGCTACTACTAGACAATGAACAATTACAAAGGCTTGATTATACTGATGTTCGAACTAAGAGGAGGCAATATTACACATACAAGATTATCAGTACATTACACACACTGTCCTGTCAGACAAGCATTTCTCCTCCAAATGTCTGGCGTTCACAGTTCAAATCCCAAGACTGGGTAACACTCTTGATTCCATGTGAAGTCTATGTGACCTATCATGAGCAAGTATAAAGTTCAGAGATCTTAAGCTCTAAGACAAACCAAATGCAGGATGTACTTTAATAGTGTAAGAGAATCTATATTGCTTTCAAATAACTATTAATTTAACAACCCAGACTGACATAGGTACCTGAACTCCTTTTATAGACTATTCCTGCTAATTTATCATGCTCTCTTTAATTTGTCGGAATCAGTGTTGGTATACTCACTTTTTGTTCTTACCTTGTTTTAAAAATGTAACTAAGTCCCTGACTGGAAAAAAATTAACATATCCAACAACTTGGTCCAAGTGTAAAATCAAGTATTTATTGTGTTTTTAGTCCATGCACTTAGGCAGGTGTTGTGGTGCTGTTTGGATGTCATAAGTAGCAGATCAGAGCAGTGCCCAGAAAAAGGCTGTTTGAGAAATTATACTACGTTGGGACAGGCTGTGGCAAGAAAATTATCCCACAATCTAGTTTAACTCTTAACTTTGTTGGCTGCATTTGCACTGAGAGTTCTCACACCATTGCTTTTTAATTGGTGTGCTTGTAGGGTACTAGTAACACTGGGAGCACTAGAACAAAAGATAATGGCTACCAGCAGGGTGTCCAATCCTGCTATGATCATGTTTAAATGACATGATGGTAAAAATAGCAGAGACCAGTCTGCTAGTAGTAGTTCTCTGGTAGCATTGGTGGAGCAGTAGTGGTGCTAGAACAACAAAGGGAAAATACCCTAAAATTCTCACTATAAGCATAGTCTTTGGTCTACAAAGGATGACTCTCCAACAGAATTCAGAGTAGCAGCCATGTTAGTCTGTATCCGCAAAAAGAACAGGAGTACTTGTGGCATGTTAGAGACTAACAAATTTATTTGAGCATAAGCTTTCGTTGGCTTGGACACACAGAATGGAACATATAGTGAGTATGGGGGGGGAGGGGGAGAGAGAGAGAGGACACATGAAAAGGTGGGAGTTTCCCGACCAACTCTAAGAGGCTAATTAATTAAGATGAACTGTTGTCAGCGGAGAAAAAAAACCTTTTGTAGTGATAATCAAGATAGCCCATTTAAGACAGTCCCACCTTTTCAAGTTCTCTGTATGTATATATATTTCCTCACTATATGGTCCATTCTATACGTCCGATGAAGTGGGCTGTAGCCCACAAAAGCTTATGCTCGAATAAATTTGTTAGTCTCTAAGGTGCTAAAAGTACTCCTGTTCTTTCTCCAACAGAAGATGTGGTACCCCATCCAGCAGTGGACAGTGATATATACACACAAGCCACTACATTATATCCTTAGAACAAGTCCATCTAGTCCTAGTCCTCCTCTCCTGCAGGTTGGTGAAGGACGAGTTAAACAAGCATCTTCAGATACCATCTGCACTGTGTGGTATGTACTGCCAAGTTTTACCAACAGACTAGAAATATCTCAAATCCCTCTACATGAAAGCAAGCACAAAACCCTAAGGAATACAACACGAAGTCCAGAACAGCCCCACATGTATCCACTCAACAGTATTGACTGATACCCTTCCATCAGGAATGATTTTGACATATTCATAAATATGTTCACACAAGGCAGATCTCATTGCCACAGGAAGCCAATGAGGTCAAGAATTCAGTGAGACTAAAATGGGGACTGGATATATATACTGATTACAAGAATATCCAGAGTTATCGTAATTAAGGCTAACAAAAATTTTGGAAGGGCTATTAAACCTCATCCTTCCAGGCTTAAGCCAGCCTCTAACTATTAGAGATTAAGATGAGACAAAGCGGGATGCAGATCATCCCACATACTGAGTGCTGGGTTCTTAACTCCTTCTGAAGCATCTGGGACTGGCCACTGTCTGAGACAGAATACCAGACTATATGGATATCAGGTTTGATTCAGCATGGCAATTTTTATATTTCAATGTGATCAGGACATGCAATTAAAGTCCATGAGTCACAGTATGAAATCCTGCTGATAGATCCAATACCATCAACAGACAGGACAAGTTTCCTTTATCCCTTGTGGTAAGCAAATCATCTACAACTCTGACAAGCACATTCTCAGTATTATACCTATGGCTAAATACTGATTTGTATGATAAATTCCAATCATTACTGTCCAGGTGTTCCAACAGCTGTATCACTAACTTCATCTCTGCAACTCTGGCCAGATTGAAAATTATATACTAGTGTCTAACACTGTCAAGTTAGGCAAGGTCACTACACTCCCTAAATGGGACTTTATTCCTTCTCTTACAATAGTGACCCATCAATGGCAGATGTATCAGGGACAAACAAATTAAAAGTTGGGATGACAGCAAAATGGCCATTGCTTAACCAGGTTGGATTTGAAACCATTCATAAAGAGTTGTACATTCTAAAAACCACCAAGGTTCCTTTGATATACTATACTAGACTAAACAGTCCATGCTTAGAATTTAAAATGAAATATATCTCATTTTCCAAAAGTCATCAAACCAGTAGTGGTAAATTACAGGATTTTACTAGGACACTCCCTCCTAGCCTGACAGACAATGACCTAGCCTAAATTATTCATCACCTCTTGGCTGGACTACAGCAATGCGATGTACATGGGCACGAAGACTTCATTGTTTTGAAAATTCCAAGTAGTATAGAATACTGCAGTATTCTATCTCCTCAGCAGCAAAGACTATCACAAGCACATCCAACCTGTTCTCCACCTTCTATACTGGCTTCACATACAATTTCAAATCAAGTTTGAGATCTGGGTTCTTATCTTCAAGGAGTTCCATGACCTGAGCCTAGAATATCGAAAAGATCACGTGAAGCTCTATGCTCCTTTGTCTCAAATCACTCTCCACCATAAGAATAAAGTGTGTCTGTGCAGAAGACAGAATGTTTTAGGATCCATCACAAACCTTACCACTTCTGCTAAGTACAAGGCACATTTCTTTGATCTTTGCATTGTGTAACATAAACATATATATTAAAAGAAGGAGAAAAATAACCCTATTTAAACAAGACGTTCCGTTGCATACATTTCTCATCGTAGACAGACGATGAGAGAACACCACATGATGAATTTTTGTCACATTGCTTACTGCACTACTGGAAAGTTCTCAGAAACCACAGTTGTGAGTGAAGTATAAGAGCTTGTACAGAATACAAATATGTAAGATAGCACTGTATGAGCCTATGGAAAGGACTTGTGGAGATGTGTACGTGAAGAGTATCTAAGATATATCATACAGATCTATAAGAAGAGAGCAGGTAGATTTGACAGCATCCTGCAGTGGTAACTCACCATGAACATACCAGTCAATGGGTGTGATTGTGGCATTCTAATGACCAACATAGCATTGTACAGTACAGAAGGATGGCATATGTAAGCCAGATGGCTTGTAAAATAAACACAAATTACAATATCAAATTCTGTGTAGACAGTCATTGAGGCTGCTATTTCAATACATTATTTGATACAGTACTAGTGAAAAGCAGAAGGTATTAAAAAAAGTTCAATAAATAGTAAATGAGATCACACTAATTTTCTGGAATTCTGTCCAGACATTTCCACAAGCAGCATGTTGTGAATCACTTTTTGGACATACCCTCTTGCTTTTGAAAGATTTTCAGTAAGGTCCAATTGTTTGTATTAAAAAAAGGTAGGTAATTCAGCCACTCACGTTTCATTGCTGCAAGAAGTAAAATTTTAACTGCACAGACTAGAAAAACTATGTTCACTGAACAAAAAATGTGCTCATATCATTCACCCCTCCAGCAGCATCATGAATTACAGCTGAGGTTTCCATAGCCTCATAGACTTTAAGGTCAGAAGGGAGCTCATGAACTGCAATGTTTCTCTAGTGCATTAAACAGTGCAAGGGCTACTTTCTGATAACAGGTTGTGCTCCACTATTCAAAGCTTCTCCCTCCCAAAACACAGCCAACTTTCAAGTTTAAAGTTAAAAAGCTTTCCCTTCATTAGGATATGAGGCAGAATTTTATTCATCCACAATGACTCAATATTTGATACTTTAGGCTGGTGAAAGGGCAAAATATGAGGCCTTAAATGTTAGGGACATGAAGCTACAATAAGGGGAAAGAACAGTTGGGTGAATTCTGCAAAATATTTGGTTGAATGTGGCTAAACAAATTTGCTTCCACAATGTTTGTGTGTTTACTTTATGAATATTCTAATAAATGAGTTTACAAATATCAATATCCACCAAAATAGTGAATTTTAAGAAAAGAGTTCAGAACATTTGTGGAAAGCAAATTTCATATTCATAACCTGATTCCAAGAATTATACTAATCTGAGAAGAGAAACACCATGTGATCTGCATAGCCAATTAAAATTACACAAATTTCAAATTCTTATACATGAATTGCTCACAAACATTTTCAGAAATTATTTAGTGAAAAATCTGGGGAAAGAGATCTGGTTGGGGATGATTTTTTAAACAGTGAAAGTTAACTTTGTCAAATCAGTTGTTCATTAGAAATTATTTGTCCAGCTCTAAAAATGAAATTCATGTAGTGGATTACATTAATCAGTTCCAACTTCTGAAACTGGCCTGAAATCCTCCTAGCAAACCAAGGAGTTTAAAACACTAAAATCTAGTAATAAACCGCTTGACTATATAATGAAGCTGAGATCATCCCTCAAGCCCAAAATCTTGGCACAGTCTCTAGCAGCTGCTGGCAGTATGCATAAATATGACTGTCATCACCTAGGAATAGGGTCACTAGACAGTCTTTGTACTTCTTTTCCTTTGTTTTTTCAGTAGTAGTAGTAGTCTATTTACACTATGTCTCTTATGTAGAAGAGAAATAATAGTCTAATAGCACAATACTGACAACATTCCTGTAATGGTAAAGTCATCATAAAAATAAAATGTAAATTCAGTCTAAATACAATATTTAAAAAAAAATCAAAGGGTTATTTTTCAAAATACCAAACAGGACTTCTTTATACTGCCTTCAAACACTTTTCCCTAAAAAAACCCAACAACCTGTAGATGTACTGAATGAGAGCCACAGTACATTTTTAAGTCTTTATTAGATTGGAACCCAAGAACATGAAAAACTTTACATCCATGAGTTCCCCCATTGAGTTCAATGGGACATTTTGCATGCATAAATCCTTGCTGTTCCAGGGTCTTACACTACAAAATAATGAAATTTTCACAACCAGTGAGAAGGGGAAAGGCCTCCTACACTCAGAATTACTTTGCTTTTATAGGTTTAAATTATGACTTTTTAAATGATTTAAAATACTACAAGCTATCATTTATATGGGACTCAGATAAGAATATTAACATCCTTAGGTTCTTTGAACATATAAATGAAATTTTTATTAAATACTGATGTTTTAAAATAATATCATGCATGTGCAGTTGCCATTTTTCATAATTAAACAATTCAGCCATTTAGAAAGAGAATGCCACACTTTAAGGCACTAATCCACCTGGGGCCAGCCTACAGAATTGGTTCTATTTAGTAATTTCTATAAAAAGTCTGGAGCTCACAGGCCCAAATCACTTCCTCTCTCAGTACTCGAATATGGATTAAGTTATTTATAAATGCATAAAAATATGAGATCCATCTAAAAATAAGTTTGCTGGCGCACACAGCATATGGCAGAGCCCGCGTTTCTAAGCATTTACTTCTAACCAGAGAGGGCAGCAATTCCCACGCAAGTTAGTCGGCATCCAACCATCATGAGAAATAAAAACAAACCCGGTTGAGGAGAGGGGACCATTACTGACATTTGGGGGGATTATTGTTACACTCCCGTGCCCTGCAGGTGGAGGCAGGGGAAAGGGCTCAGATCCCCAGCTGCCTACTGCTAAGTGGCTTTTGTTCCTTCTTCCCCGTTGGCCTGGGCTCAGAGTAAGGGCAGCATCGGCAGGAGAGACAATAAAGGGAAAGGAGGGGGCGGCAGTAGGATGGATGGGACCCGGGTGGGGACCAGGCTGGGACTGGTACCTGCTAGGAAGGGCGCGCGGGGTGGGGGGGGAAGATGCGGGCTCGGAGCCCCGGCTTCCCGGGAGATATGGGGAAGGGGCCCCCAAAGGGCACGGGCGCGAAGGGGGCTGAGGGAAACTTTCCTCCGGGCTGTGGCTAGAGGAGGCAGCCCCCCCGGGGATCCCGGCCCGACCCCCAGCGCCGGCTCCGACCCACCGGGAGCACCACCGACGCGTCCCGCCTGCTCCCCCAGCATCACTCACTCGCTCGCCCGCTCTCAGCGCTGGCGCCCGCCGGTGTTTCCTCCCCCCCGGCCGGAGCCGGCGTAGCGTGAGCAGGGCCCTCCCCTCACAGCGCCCGGCACCGCCCCACGTCTCACCTGGGTCCTCCTGCCCCTGGGCGTCGCTCCCGCCCCGGAGCGGTGCCAGCGCCTGACGCGAGAGAGCAGCTGCAGCTGCTCTGCCAGGGGCCTAACCTCCTCACCAAACAAAATACCCCCTGCCTCACACACAGGCCCCAGCGCTGAGGAGCCTGCCCCAGATGGTAACACGCCCAGCAACGGGGGCGCTGGGACGCTTAACAAATGTTAGGAAAAGCTGTGTGGGGAGCGCTCCTTCAGCTGCCCCTCCGAGAGGGACTGGACAGGGGGACCCTGCCCTAGACACTTCTGCAGCCCTGCCTTCTGTCATGTACACAGGTGCATAAAGGGAAGAAATAACCCCAGCACCAAAACATACCGCGCCACAGGACACACGGTCCTCCCCCCCCAGGCTAGAAGGAGGGAATGACCCAGACCAAACCTGACAGCTCCACTACTGGGAGGCATTTGCGTACAGGGGTCCCCTGTATATATTGGGGTTGTTTTTGAAAAGGGAGATGGATAGCGAAATGATGTATACTGAAGAATTTTTTCCCCTAAAAAATAATGGATAAGGGGGGGGGGGCTGCATTCACAACTTCACCATTCTCACCTATGGCAATGCTCTTTTCACCTGAATAGTGTATCTTTTTACAATGACAGGTTATACGGTACATATTTTACACATAAAACGTTGAATAAAATAATGTAGAATCCTACTAGCACAGTTCAAACACAGAACATTTTAATACAGTTAATACAGCAGAGTAATACAGTACAAAACAGTGTCAATTAAGCTAAACTTAGATTGGGGTGGTGGCTGGATTTTCTTGGGCTGGCTTTTCTGTGGCTGGCTTTTTGGTTGTAGAAGTCTTAAAAAAGGATTTGATCATGCCTGCTCTCCTGCATGAATCTTTTAACACTAGATCTCCCTGTAGCAACCCACTGGATCCTCGAGAGCCCTGGAGACTTCAGCAGACTGTTCATGAAAAGGATTTCTGTCATCTCATCCAGCAATCCAAATAAATGGGAGAGATTCTTTGTCGTCAGACTCCTGGCTTCCTGCCCTATGTCATCGTCATAATCGTCCTTGCTTTCTTTGGCTATCCATTGTTGATCCAGCTCAATCAGTTCCTCATTTGTCAGTTGCTCAGCGTGAGACTCTAACAGCCCCTGTACATCATCCTTCTCCACCTCCTCAAAACTGACATCCTTTGCCAACTTAACAATTTCTTGCTGGAGAGCAGGAATGGCATCAAATCCCACAAACCTTTGGACAGCATCTGGCCATGCACGGCGCCAAATGCTATTCATATATTGCGAAGTGACCTCTTCCCATGACATCAATGTTTTCCACGCTGTTCAAGATGTTGTAGGACTTCCAAAACTCCTTTGCATTGGGCTTTCCTTCACTTGCCGTCTCCTTAATAAGCATGGCGAACATCCTCCATAGACAATAAGCCTTGAATGTGGCCAGTGGACACAAATACAGTACTGTACTGTTCAATAGGGAAACAAGTTCCAATTCATGTGGGTCTTGATCCGTGCAAATGATAGATATGTGGATCAGGACCAACATAAATCAGAACACATTTCCCCTGTTGATGAGCGATGGATATCCAAAACAATGGATAAAGGGGAGATGTATACTGGGGACCCCCTGTATAGGAATCAATGTAGAATAGAAGTTCATTTGCAATGTTCAAGACAAATATAGGCCCAGAAATAGACAGATTTGGTGCTTTAAAAAGGCCAGTTCTGAAAGCCAGTGAAAACTATCATGAGGAAAGCTGAGTGGGAAGAAATATTTAAACTTAAAAATTAGGGCTGTCAAGATATTAAAAAAATCACGATTAATTGCAGTTTTAATTGGACTGTTAAACTTTAAGAGAATATCGTTTTTAAAAATATTTTGGATATTTATATTTTCAAATATATTTCAGTTACAACACAGAATACAAAGTGTACAATGCTCACTTATATTGTTTTTGATTAAACTATTAGTACTGTAAAAAAGATTACCAAAAGTAATAGTATTTCAGTTCACCTCATACAAGTACTGTAGTGCAATCTCTTTATCATGAAAGTTGAACTTACAAATGTAGATTTATTATTAATATTATTTTACATAACTCCCTTCATCTGAGCCCATGTTTGCAAGGGAGGATGGATTTTACCTCCGCAAGGAGAAGATGGTGCAGGGAGGCTGAGTTCACCAAGCCCCTGTTCTTTATGGAAGTTTCACAAACTTTTTGTGCTGGTGACCCCATTTGGACTTAAAAAAAAATTGTGATCCCACCCACTATAAAAATTGTGACCCTCTATCTTCAGCCCTGGGGGACTCAGGGTGGGGGACTTCAGCCCTGCTGGGCATGGGGCTTTGGGCTTCAGCCAGACTGGGGGTTCTGGGCTTCAGCCCCAGTCGGGGCTTCAGCCCACCTTGAGGTGCAGGGCTTGGGGCTTCAGCCCTCAATCGATGCTCCAGGCTTCAGTCCCCTCAGGGTGCAGTGCTTGGGGCTTTAGTCCTTCTCAGCACTGGGGGCTGGAGCTTCAGCTCAAGCTTCAGCCCCCTCTGGAGCTGCGATCTGGGGCTTCAACTGCCCTGCCCCTGAAGAACTCTGGGCTGGGGCCTCAACCCCACTGCTGCCTCCGGAGCTGCAAGCTGGGGCTTCATCCCCCTGACATCCGCAGAGCTCTGGGTTGGGGCTTCAACCTCTGCTGCCTGTGGAGCTGCGGACTGGGGCTTCAGCTCCCCATCACCAATGCCTCCTTCTCCACACAGAGGTATATGATTAATGCATAAAAAAATAACATGTTAAGTTTGTTTTCAGTTAATTGCAGGTGTTGACTGGGATTAATTGACAGTCTGTAGGCATGCAGGCTTGTGTGTCCGCCTCTTGCTGCCAATCTCTGAGGTTGGCCACTCTTATTCCCTGTCATGCACATGAAACAACAGTCCCTACAGGGGGAAATTAGCTGTCTCCAGGGCTCAAACCCTCAGGCAGGGTAGAGCAATGAACAGTTCAGAGGTCCAGGCCCTTAGGCAGGGCAGGGCACCAAGCAGTCTAAAACTCCAACCATCAAGCAGGGTAGAGCAGGTAAGGGTCTAGGAGCCCAGCCTTCAAGCAGGGGTGAGCGCTCAACACAGTCCAGGGCTCCGGCAAAGGGCGAGCACCCCAACACAATCCGGGGGCTCCAGTAAGGGGTGAGTGCCCCAACACAGGCCAGGGGTTTCCAGTAAGGGTTGAGCACCCAGCAAGTGCAGGTCTCCTGACCTAAGGAATGGGGAGTACTACCACCTCAGGGGAGGGATGGCAGTCGAGATGCGGGCCCACCCAACTCCACCACATCCCAGCCCAGGGCCCTAACAACAGCAGAGTGGTCTGCCACTGGGTCAGTAGGCAATCCACCTGCAACATGCTGACCATGTCTGAGGCGGCACCACAGCTGGATGGTAATCTGCTTCCCCTGGGCTGCTTCCTATAGTCCCCCTTGTATGTACCTTCCAAGGGTTGTTCTCCGTCTCCCCAGGGTACACAGCAGCAATTCCAGCAACTCTTCAGCATCCAGCATGTCTGGCTGTACAGGTAGCTTGGGGCCCTCCTCGGGACAGCAGAAGTCTTCTGCATGTTCCTGCATCCACAGCAGGGAGAACGCACACGTCTCCTTTGGCAGCTGCCTCTCAATTGAGCTACAGGGCCCTCCTTTTATACTTCCTCTTCCTGTCCTGCCCCTCTGCTTCCAGCACGGATATCATGGCCTTCCTGGTTCTGCCCACCGGGATGCATCTGGCCGCCGCTCGCTGCCAATTTCCTAGGGTGGCCATACCTCTTCACAAAGTCCTATTAAAAATTTGAATTATCTTTGGGAATTATTTAAAAATGCTTTATCAGATGTCCCTCCCCAAAACACACAAGTTCACAGTCATAAAAGGTACCTTGTTTTTTAAAAAATGGTTAAGAAGGAAGGTAAAAAAAGCTAGTTATAATTATTAATTATTATCATAGCACCTAGGCACCCTTGTCAGGTAGCATGACCCCATTGTTTATTCACTGTACAATCACAGAACAAAAAAATAGTCTCTGACCCCAGAATTTTCAGTCTAAGTACAAGACAAGAGACAACAGATGGATATAGACAGGGGAGAATACCAGTAAACAACAAAACAATATTGTTCAGTACGATAGACAGTGGTCTCAGAACACCAACAGCCTAACTGTTGTGTGTGTGTATATACAACGTGGAAAAATGAAGAAGCTGATAGCAATAAGTACAAATCAGCAGTTAGGAAATGCAGACAATTGATAAGGAAAGCTAAAGGTTTCTGTGAAAACAATCGATAGCCAGGAGGATTGACAAAAAAAGGAGTTCATTAAATCTTAGCAATGGTATATGTCTCTAATACTAAACAGCGACAAAGAGTATAAGCTTTCGCATGCATCCGATGAAGTGGGTATTCACTCATGAGTTAAAATATCCAGGTCTTTTTCCTCCTTTCTCATATCCAACTAAGCCCCCAGTTTATATCAGGAATTCTTGTTTTTTGTCCTGCAGGTGCATGATCTGAGCCCATTTATATTACTCAAGTCCTCTAGGTCATCTAATTCTTGCTCTATAATATTCTGAGCTTCCTCTGTATTTACAATGCCTCCCAATTATGTCAGCAGCAAATTCCATTAGTATCTTTTGTGCCAAGATCATTAATGAAAATATTAAATAAGATCAGTCCCAAGACTGATCCCTGACACTAGTAACTTCCTTCCAGCCCAATAGTTCTCCTCTGAGCACAAAACCATTGTTCTTCTTCCTTTAGCCAGTTCCTTCCCACCTTACTATTCCTGTTTTAATCGCCACCTTAACTAATAATTTACCTTGTGGTGCTATGTCAGATGTTCTACTGAAGTTGAGATAGATTAGATTTACTGCATTTCCCTTGTCTAAGAAATCAGTTATCTTATAAAAGAAAGCGATCAGGTTAGTTTGGCATGATCTACTTTTGGTAGACCCATGTTTCATTTTATTCCATTTCTCATTTACTTCTATGTTTTTAATGATTCTTTTCTTCAAAATTTGTTCTGAACTCTTGCATACTATTAAAGTCAGATTAACAGGTCTGTGATGGCCCAGATTGCTTTTTTCCATCCTTTCTTAAATGTAAGTACTACATTTGCTTTTCTCCAGTCATAGGCTACTGCCCCCAATTTGAAAGATTTATTACAAATACTTGCAATTTTATGTCCCAGTTCTTTCAGTATTCTGGGAAGGAATTATACTTGTGCAAGTCCCATGGGGAGGCTACAGGGTCAGGAGCTGGTGGGGCGCGGGAAGGAGCAAAATCCTTTTTTCTTATAAACTGACCCATTTTACCTGGAAGTTATTGAGAGATGATACTCTTTGAACTCTAGTAGCCAGTTTCAAATAACCTCTTTTCAGGATAGAACTACATTTCAAGAAGAAGAAAATTGACATCCTAGATTTAGATTATATAGATAGATCGATTAGATAAATAAGATAGCATTAGATACATAGAAAAGAGAGAGATTTGGAGATGAACTGAAAAGGAAGGGAATCATTAAAAAAATGGAAAAAAGAGTTCTAAGAGCTGGAGTAGAAGAAAAAATAGATATTTAGAAATGTCAGTAGCAGAATAATTGTTTGTAAGAAGACTGGGGAAAGATGGATGAACAGAGTGAACAGAAAGAAAGGAAGTAATAACGTGAAGTAGGAAGGTCCCAGGAAATAGCATTAATTCTACTCTAAATCAAGCTATCTATGGTATTTATGAGTTGCCTATCAGAGAAGAAAAATTGTCCAAAGAAAATACAAAGTTTCCCAGCAGTGGCAAATGGAAAGATGGACATATAATCAATTCTGAGAAAAATGGACAATGGAAAAGAGGAAAAACAATTGGTAAGGTGATAAGATTTAGAAGAGAAACTTCAGGCTGACTTGAGTTCTTTTTGTGAAAGTTAGCAATGGAGGTGGTATCCAAATTGCACTTTGATTATTTATTAATTATTATTATTATTTGTATTTGTTTTGCAGTAATGCTTAAAAATGCCTGTTATAGACCAGAACACCATTGTGCTAGGCACTATACAAATACATAACAAATAAAAGAGACATTCCCTGTTCCAAGGAGCTTATAATCTAAGGCCCGAGTCCTGCAAACTTTACATATGCTAAACTTTACTATTGAGAGTAGCTCCATTGAAATCAGTGTGCCTCCTCACAGTAGTAAAGTTAAGCACACGTATAACTGCTTGAAGGATTGGGGTCTAACTATAAGACCGAGACAGAGGGATACAAACAAACGGACAGGGAGAAAACACAAGAATGGAGACTATCTTGCAGCTTTAACAATGGCTCTATAAAACACAGCAATGAATGAAATGCAACCTTCTTGGAATGCAAGGTTGCAACCAGGTGCATAGCACACAAAAAATAAAGGGAAAGGCGCAGCCGCCAGGCGAATTTCAGTCATGTGCTCAGGGGCAATCCCCTATTCTTTTCTATTTAGGTTCTTATACTTCCCGCATCACTGTACTCAGTACCCTACAGTAGCGCACAAACAACATGATTAACATCCCTCTCATCCTCTCCCTAGAGGGAGAATTCTGTCTGCAGTGTAGTGTTTTCTTTTGGTTGGGTTTTACTTTTGTGTTGTTGTTGTTTTTAATTTACACACTGCTATGTGTTTATATTAGAGAAGGAAAGGCTGAAGATGTGCTTGGCTGGAAAAGTTTGCACACCACTGCCTTGGGTGCTAAATTTAGGAGTCTGCAAACAATGAGGAGACAGTGGACTGTGAGGTGTGGGGAGTAGGAGATAGAACTCGATGGGATTCAGGAGAGACTCAGTTGGAATGGTAAACAAGGGTGGGTGCAAGAGGAGACTGAGGGAGAAGGGAGTATGAGGAGTAGGAAGAATGGGCTGCAGAAGGAAAGTGGAGGGAAGAGATTGAAGTGGAACGGGGCATAGGGAGACAGTGCAGGGTGATGAGGGAGTACAGGAGGTGGCTGAAGGAGTGAAGGGGAATGAATGCACAAGAAAAGGTTGTTTGAGGATAGGAGGTTGAGGAAGATTCAGTGGAATGTGAAGTAGCAAGAGGAAACTTAGGGAGTACCCTTTAAAGCTAAAGATCTAGAAACCAGGGGATTTTGTACCAATGATTTACTAGTGTAATTTGCACATATCATGAGTAATTCATTTTCCTTTCCCTTTAAAATTTACTTAGTGGCTTGATTGCCCATCCCAATTCCCCATATCCCCTTCTAACTGCAACTTCTGCTCCAGGATAAAATACTCCCACTAAACAACTTCTGCTGCACCCCAGGAATTTATATGGGGATTTGTGCTTTTCTTTTTCTTTCTCTTTTTGAAGATCAATCACGTTCAGGGGTTGAGGATGTCATGGCTCACTCCTAATTGGCTCAGTTTTAAGTAGGAATTTGACAAGGAGACCTAGCTTCTCAGATTTGGACTCTGATCCCAGTTTGTCCAGCTGAGGAGCATAACAGGAAATGGAATAGGGAGGTGACACCCTCACAGGTGCCCTCTATCAGGAGGGGTGACTGAGGAGACAGTGTTGGCCGTACTTGTGCTCTTAGGAAAAGTGCTGGAGCATCTTTATGGCCATATTTTCAAAACCACATGTAGTTTGCAATGCTACCATGCTGAGTACTGTGGGCATCTTTCAGAGTGAATATTGAAAATACTGAAGTTGTATTTACTCTGTGCCTACACAAAGTGCTTGACTTTTAAAAGCTCAGGAGCCCAGTGCTTCACAAACAGATGTCACGCAAATCATGTATTTCTGTGCTCAAACCACCAGTGAGATATCTAGTTGACTATATGTTCAAATATTCAGTTAATTAGTTAATGTCTGTATAGTGAACAGACACTTAGCACTCATAGCATTCAGTATTATTCACAAATCTCACTAATTGCATGTGAAAATAAGATGTACTGTGGTATATGCACTTTTGCATTCAGTGTAGGGCATTTGAGTTGTAAAAATCAGGCATTTTATGTCTATTTAGAATAAAAAGGACCTCATTCTTTTTAAGATCTTGTCTGAGACACACATAATAAACTGCATGTTACTCAATTTAGCTGTATTAGAAAATTTAAGGATGAGTCAACTCTGAAGGGATTTGAATCTGTGGTGCCAGGGAGTCTAGATATTTCACAGTTGAACCCTAGACAGATAACTTAATCAGTTATTTTTCAATCCAAACACCAAAAGTAAAAGTTCTTTTATGTTAGATTATGAACTGTTCAGGGGAGAGACTGCATCTTTTAAGCATATTTATGGCCCTAAGTATTTATTGTAAGATTAATAATACAAATTATTTTTTCCATTTGATTTCTCTTGTTTGCACATTATTCTGCTTTCTGAAAACATAATGAGTAATACACCTTTGGGCTAAACACAAGATATAGTCTCACAAGGAGAAATGATCCATTTCAGACTTCCCACTGCTGATGAATTTACCCTGTACCCTACTCTTTGTTGCTGACCCAGACATTTTCTTGAAACTTAAAAAAAACAAGCACCACAAGTAAAAGAAAATTAATGGCTGGTTCTGGGTACAGTCATTTAGAACTCCAGGTTTTTTTCTCATATTCAATATACACATTGAGTATTATACAGAATATTCCTTAAGCCCTCCCCACCTCAAAAAAAAATTTACTATATTAGCTCAAAACATGTCAGTAATGCTACTCTAAACTACAGCATTTTGGACCATTTGTGTAGAGACATCAATGTGTGTTTTTAAAACTTCACTGCAAATCCTTTCAATATATTTTTTAAGGATCTGCGCTAATCTGTGAATTCAGTAACTCACATCTTGACTACAAGGAGCTGGATTTAGCCAGCAGGCCCAGAAATATATATTTTGATGGGGCAAGGCCAGATGGCTACAGTAAAGTACTGAGAAACAGGTATGTTAGCCCCAGGCTAAACAAATCCCTAGGACCATGGTAACCAAATGGCAGTTGCTCCAGGTTAATCAAGGCACCTGGAGCCAATTAAGACCTTTCTAGAAGGCAGTGGAGATAGCTACTTTAATTAGAACACCTGCAGCCAATCAGGGCAGGCTAATTCAGGGCACCTGGGTTAAAAAGGAGCTCAACCCCAGTCAGGGAGGGGAGCCAGAGGAGAAGGAGTGCAGTGAGAAGCTGGGAGCAAGAAGGCAAAGAGCTGAGAGTGAGAGAGTATAGTGCTGGAGGATTTAGGGACAAGCATTATCAGACATCAGGAGGAAGATCCTGTGGTGAGGATAAAGAAGGTTTTGGAGGAGGCCATGGGAAGTAGCCCAGGGAGTTGTAGCTGTCATGCAGCTGTTACTGGAGTACTAGAGACAGCTGCAATCCACAGGGCCCTGGCTGGAACCCGGAGTAGAGGGCGGGCCCGGGTCCCCCAAACCTCCCAACTCCGGATCAGACACAGGAGGAGTTGACCCAGACTGTGGGAAGATCACTGAGGTGAGCAAATCTGCCAAGAAGCACAGGACCCACCAAGGTAAGAGAGGAACTTAGTCACAATTATATTTAGATTCTGTAGGATTGTCCTAATTACACCTCTACCCCAATATAATGCTGTCCTCAGGAGCCAAAAAATCTTACTGTGTTATAGGTGAAACCATGTTATAGCAAACTTGCTTTGATCCACCAGAGTGTGCAGCCCTCCTCCCACCCTCCGAGCACTGCTTTACTGCATTATATCCGAATTCTTGTTATATCGGGTCGCTTTATATTGAAGTAGAGGTGTACTATGTAGAAATGACAATTATAAATTGGTTTGAAAAATATTCACCTATAAATGTTTGCTTTTAGAAGATTGTTAATGCAAAACTCACATTTTTTTTTTAAAAATCCTTACTTCCGTTACTTCTCACACCTTGAAACTAGGGCTTGTCAAGCAATTAAAAAAAATAATCGTGGCACTGTTAAACAACAATGAATACCATTTATTTAAATATTTTTGGATGTTTACTACATTTTCAAATATATTGATTTCAACTACTACACAGAATACAAAGTGTACAGTGCTCACTTGATATTTATTTTTATTACAAATACTTGCACTGTAAAAAAAACAAAATAAATAGTATTTTTCAAGTCACCTAATACAAGTACTGTAGTGCAATCTCTTTATCATGAAAGTTGAACTTACAAATGTAGAATTATGTACAAAAAAAACTGCATTCAAAAATAAAACAATGTAAAACTTTAGCACTTACAAGTCCACTCAGTCCTATTTCTTGTTCAGCCAATCGCTCAGACAAACAAGTTGTTACATTTGCAGGAAAAAATGCTGTCTGCTTCTTGTTCACAATGTCACCTGAAAGTGAGAACAGGTGTCCACATGGCACTGTTGCAGCTGGTGTCGCAAGATATTTACATGCCAGATGTGCTCAAGATTCATATATCCTTTCATGTTTCATCCACCATTCTAGAGAACATGCATCCACGCACCTGGGAGAACAGCAAAATAAAGACAATGGATTTCAATGCAGACTTTAGCAAACTCGGGGAGTTGGTAGGTAAGATCCCATGGGAAGCAAGTCTAAGAAGGAAAAACAATTGAAGAAAGTTGGCAGTTTTTCAAAGAGACATTATTAAAGGCACAAGGGCAAACTATCCCACTGCTGTAGGAAATATAGGAAGTATGGCAAGAGACCTGGCTTAACCAGGATATCTTCAATGATCTAAAAATAAAAACAGAGTCCTAAAAAAAGTGGAAAGTAGGTCAAATTACAAAGGATGAATATAAACAAATAACACAAGTATCATCGTCATTATAGTCCCACTATGCCTCTGGCGTTTAGGCCAGCGACAAAGCTCCTCCACTCCTATCTGTTTCTGTTACTCAGTGGGGTTGGGGAGAAAACAGTAACTGAAAATGCAGAAATGGCAGAGGTGCTTAATGACTTCTTTTTTTCTATTTTAACCAAGAAGGTGGGTGGTGATTGGACATCTCATATAGTAAATGCCAGTGAAAAATGAGGTTGGGTCAGAGGTAAAATAGGGAAAGAACAAGTTAAAAATTACTTAGACAAGTTAGATATCTTCAGGTTACCAGGGCCTGATGAAAATCATCCTAGAATACTCAAGGAGCTGACTGAGGAGATATCTGAGCCATTAGCAATTCTCTTTGAAATGTCATTGAAGACGGGAGAGATTCCAAAAGACTGAAAAAGGGGCAAATATAGTGCCCATCTATAAAAAGGGAAATAAGGACAATCTGGGAATTATGGACCAGTCATCTGAACTGGGAAAGATAATGGAGGAAATAATTAAACAATCATTTTGAAAATATCTAGAAGATAATAAGGTGATAATTAACAGTCAGCATGGATCTGTCAAGAACAAATCATGTCAAACCAACCTGATGGCTTGTTACCCTGTTAAAGAAACCTTTTGTGGATAGGGGAAAAGTGGTAGATGTGGTGTATCTTGACTTTAGTAAGACTTTTGATACTGTCCCGCATGACCTTCTCATAAACAAACTAGGGAAATGCAACCTGGATGGAGCTACTATAAGGTTGGTGCAAAACTGGTTGGAAAACCATTCCCAGACAGTAGTTATCAGTGGTTCATAGTCATGCTGGAAGGGCATAATGAGTAGGATCCTGCAGGGCTCAGTTCTGGGTCCAGTTCTGTTCAATATCTTCATCCATGATTAGGTAAGGGCATAGAGAGTACACTTATAAAGTTTGTGGATGATGCCAAGCTGGGACGGCTTGCAAGTGCTTTGAGGATAGGATTATAATTCAAAAAGATCTGGATAAACTGGGGAAAGGGTCTAAAGTAAACTGGATGAAATTCAATAAGGACAAATGCAAAGTACTCCACCTAGGAAGGAACAATCAGTTGCACATGTACAAAATGGGAAATGACTGCCTTGGAAGGAGTACTGCAGAAAGGGATCTGGGGATCATAGTGAACTACAAGCTAAATATGAGTCAACAGTGCAGCACTGTTGCAAAAAAAGTGAATGTCATTCTGGGATGTATTAGCAGGAGTGTTGTAAGCAAGACATGAGAAGTAATTCTTCTGCTCTACTCTGCACTGATTAGACCTCAACTGAAGTACTGTATCCAGTTCTGGGTGCCACATTTCAGGAAAGATGAGGACAAATTGGAGAAAGTTCAGAGAAGAGCAATAAAAATGATTAAAGGTCTAGAAAACATGACCTATGCGGGAAGATTGAAAAAATTGGGTTTGTTTATTCTAGAAAAGAGAAGAAAGAGAGGGGACATGATAACAGTTTTCAAGTACATGAAAGATTGTTACAAGAAGGAGGGAGACAAATTGTTCTTCTTAACCACTGAGGCTAGGACAAGAAGCAATTGGCTTAAATTGCAATAAGGGAGATTTAATTTGGACATTAGGAAAAGCTTCCTAATTGTCAGGGTGGTTAAGCACTGAAATAAATTAACTAGGGAGGTTGTGGAATCTCCATCGTTAGAGATTTTTAAGAGCAGGTTAGACAAACACCTGTCAAAAATGCTCTAGATAATGCTTAGTCCTCTCATGAGTGCAGGTGAGTAAACTAGATGACCTCTCAAGGTCCTATCCGTCCAGTCCTATGATTCTAGGCTGATGACAGGTTCTGGTGGATAACAATCCAAAGCATTGTGGACTGATACATGTTCATTTTCATAATCTGAATTACATGCCACCAGCAGAAGGTTGATTTTTTTTTTTTGTTGGTTCAGGTTCTGTAGTTTTTGCATCGGAGTGTTGCTCTTTTAAGAGTACTGAAAGCATGCTTCATACCTCATACCTCTCAGATTTTGAAAGGCACTTCATATTCTTAAACCTTGGGTGGAGTGCTGTAGCTATCTTTAGATATCTCACATTGGTACCTTTTTTGAGTTTTGTCAGCTCTGCAGTGAAAGTGTTCTTAAAATGAATATGTGCTGAGTCATCCGAGACTACTATAACATGAAATATATGGCAGAATGCTGGTAAATCAGAGCCAAAGACACACAGTTCTCTCCCAAGTTGTTCAGTCACAAGTTTAATTAACTCATGCTTTTTTTTAATGAGCATCATCAGCATGGAAACATGTCCTCTGGAATGATGCCCAAAGCGTGAAGGGGCATACAAATGTTTAGCATATCTGGCACGTAAATACCTGGCAATGCTGGCTACAAAAGTCTCATGTGAATGCCTGTTCTCACTTTTAGGTGACATTGTAAATAAGAAGAGGTCAGCATTATCACCTGTAAATTTAAACAATTTTTTTGTCTTAGTGACTGGCTGAAGAAGAAGCAGGACTGAGTTGACTTGTAGGTGCTAAAGTTTTACATTGTTTTGTTTTTGAGTGCAGTTATGTAACAGAAATATTTACATTTATAAGTTGCATTTTCACAATAAAAAGATTGTACTACAGTACTTGTATGAAGTGAACTGAAAAATACTATTATCATTTTTAGTACAAATATTTGTAATAAAAAATAAAGTGAGGAGTGTACACTTTGTATTCTGTGTTGTAATTGAAATCAATATATTTTAAAATATAGAAAAAATCCATAAATATTTAATACATTTCAATTGATATTCTATTGTTTAACAGCACAATTACGATTAAAACTGCGATTAATTGCAATTAATCTTTTCAATCGCAATTAATTTTGTTGAGTTAATTGCATGAGTTAACTGCAATTAATCGACAGCCCTACTTGAAATACTAAAACTTAAAGGAATCTTATTTGCTTGTCGACCTTTACGACGTTTATTGATATTTTGCATTTCACTTGGCTTAGATAACAAAAAGAGACAGGCTAGGTTTTTGCAGTCAGTCTCACTTTCTGGCTATCCTGCATGAATACAATGATTTAGTTTTGCAATGCTGCACAAGAGAGTTTAAATTTAAAATGTTTCCATAGAAACAAAATCATGTACACGTGGTTTCAGATCTACCGATGAAAAAAACTATGTGAGAGATATTGATTTTATTTTCATATTAGCTATTTCTCTTCTTTGTTCTGCCACTTTATTTTTCGAAATTAAAGGCCTTAAAGACAGGCAAGGTTGAATAGCTCTTTCTCCACTCCACGTAGAAGACACATAGCTCTTGTTGGAGCTATGCTACCCGGGGGACGGTGTTTGGGGGGTGGAATTTCCTGGTCTCTCCCTTCTTCTCCTGTAAGTAGCACCACAGGAGACTAGAGTTTGGCCCTGCATTTGGTGTCTAAATGGGATTGCCAGTTTTCTACTTGCACAAAACCGAACACCCTAACCCCCCTCCCCCCCACTTCTCCGAGGCCCTGCCCACTGCTCACTACATCCCCCCTCACTCTGTTACTCTCTGTCCCCACCCCAGGGCTGGCTCCAACCACCAGCAAAAGAAGCAGGTGCTTGGGGCGGCCAATACCAAGAGGTGGCATGCCAGCCGCTATTGGGACGGCACATCCAGGTCTTCGGCAGCAAATCAGCGGCAGGTCCCTCAGTCCCTCTCAGAGTGAAGGACCTGCCGCCAAATTGCTGCCAAAGAGTGGAGCGGCGTGATTGCGCTGCTGTGGCTTTTTTTTTTTCCGCTTGGGGTGCAGAAAATCTGGAGCCAACCCTGCCCCACCCTCACTCACTCGCTCATTTTCACCGGGCTGGCTCCGGGGGTTGAGGTGTGGGTGTGTGTGTGAGGTGTCCGGCTAGGGATGCAGACTCTGGGGTGGAGCTGGGGATGAGGGGTTTGGGGTATAGGAGGGAGCTCTGGGCTGGGGGGTGGAGCCGAGGGGTTCAGAGTATGGGAGGGGGCTCTGGGCTGAGGCAGGGGGTTGGGGTGGGGGAGGGATATGGGCTCTGGGCTGTGGGTGTGGGTTCCGGGGTGGCGCCAGAAATGAGAAATTCAGGGTGCAGGAAGAGGCTTCAGGCTAGGGCAGTGAGTTGAGGTGCGTGAGGGTTGAGGGCTCTGGCTGGGGGGTGCAGGCTCTGGGGGGGTGGGGGTGGGGCTGGGGCTTGGGGTGCAGGAGCGGGCTCCGGGCTGGGACCAAGGGGTTGGGAGGATGAGAGGATGGGAGGTGGATAAGGGCTGGGACAGGGGGTTAGGGCATGGGATGAGATCAGGGGTACAGGCTACAGGCAACGCTTACCTCAAGCAGCTCCTGGAAGCAGCGGCATGTCTCTGCTCTGGCTCCTACGCAGAGGTGCGGCCAGTCGGCTCCGCGTGCTGCCCCATCCCCAGGCACTTCCCCAGCACCTCCCATTGGCTGCAGTTCCCGGCCAATGGTAGCTGCAGACCCAGCACTTGGGATGAGGGCACTGTGCAGAGCCCCCTGGCTACCCCTACACATAAGATCCAGAGGAGGGACATGCTGCTGCTTCCAGGAGCCGCGCAGAGCCACAGCAGGCAGGGAGCCTGGCTTAGCCCTGCTGCGATGCCAACTGCACTTTTAACGGCCTGGTCATTGGTGCTGACTGGAGCCATCAGGGTCCCTTTTTGACAGGACATTCTGGTCAAAAACCGAACACCTGGCAACCCTAGGTCTAAAACTAGCTGACACAATCTCTCTAAGATAAAGTAGCCAATAACATCAGGTTAACTACAGCCTTGCAAACAGAATGAAGTTAAAAGTGAGTCTGTAGCTGGTCCTGTGCCAGATGTAAAACCCAAAGGAGCTGTTTTGACTTAGAAGAATGTGAATTATGACACTGATTAAGAGGAATAATAAAAAACACTTAGAGACCAATCCCGTGGCCATGAAGGCCTAGAACACACCAGAACCAGTGCAGGGGGAGGCAGGGGATCCCTGGACTTCAGCATAGCTAGGGACTTTGGTGTGGATGTAAGCAGGGGAATGGGCCCACTGTTATGGGGAACTTTCTTGGCTTCTGCACTACCCCAGTGGAATCAGACAGCAAAAGGATCTGAGTCCTCACTCCAACTCCCTCTACCCGCAGGCCTGCCTGACCTTGAGGACTCCCCTGCCACTCTCCTATGCGGCAGAGTCCTTGTAACCCCGACAAGGCAGGGACCAGGATTTCTGGGAACCTTAGCCCCCAGTCTTGTCATGGTCACTTGGACAGGGGCAAGGGTATCCCCACTCTGGGGTACTCTCTCCCTGTCTGCCTGTCTGGCAATGGCTCCCTGCACTGGGCTCCCACCGCGCTCTCCCCAGCCACTTACCAGGCTTGGCTGCAGTGTTACTTGTGGCACAACTGGCGTCAGCTATCCTGGCTCTGTCCTCGCATCTCCCCGTTGTAACTTAGCCCTAGCTCACCACCGGCACAGCTGGTCTGCTCTGCTCCAGCTCCCCAGCTTTGGCTCCAGCCCAGCTCTGGATGCTGCTCTCTCCTTAGTTCTGCCCTATTCTGGCTCAGGCCACAGCAGCCCAAATGGAGGACAGGCCCCCGAGCTCCCAACTTCCTCATTGGCCCTGAGGACTGTCAGTCTCAGGACCTAATTTCTCTTCAGC
This sequence comes from Chelonoidis abingdonii, assembly GCF_003597395.2. Taxonomy (NCBI): domain Eukaryota; kingdom Metazoa; phylum Chordata; order Testudines; family Testudinidae; genus Chelonoidis; species Chelonoidis abingdonii. Next base: position 325,271,910 of record NC_133769.1, read on the forward strand.
TCTCCCCCTTTCTTTTAGTATTGGGAGAGGCCCAACACAAAATCCCCACTAAGTTTCAGTAAGGGGCCAACAGCCCCCTATATGGGGAAGCAGAAAGGCCAAATTGACTCCTTCAGTGTGCCTAAGAGCCAGCAACAGTGGTGGCTGCAACTGCTGGGCTGCTGTAGTTCTGTCCATGAAGCACCTTTTTATCTGCTCCAGTGTCTGGGGAAAGTTTCGTTCCCTGGATCCACACGTGCTATCCTAGTGCACGGCTCATACACTCAAGCTGTGTACTGAGAAGATTTGGCTTATTGTTTATGTAACCCTTCTGCCAGGTCATATCAGCAGCAACCAGAGCTAAGTTCAGTATCTCTAGGAGGTTCATTGTAGCATTACAAAATAGAAACAATTTGAGCCCCTACCCAGAAATCTGGTAAAACTAACCACCACCCTGGGTGCCCAGAGGTAATACCTCCCCACTCACACTGAGGATATGTCTACACTAGAATCTTAAGTAACCTATATTAGGTTGACTTACAGCCACTGCATAATTACTGTGGTGGCAAGAGCCACGAAACTGATAAGACAGCCAACAGTTGATGTGAGTAAAGCAGTGTCGACACAGACACTGCCTTGCCCTAACTACACCAAGGTAAGCCTTATGCCTCTCATGGTGGTAGAGTTATTATGTCATGTAGTAGAGCACTTACACCTGTAGGAGCAAGGCAGAAGTGTAGACACTGACATAAATAGGTTGATATAAGCTGGCTTACATCAACCTAACTGTGTAGTATAAACCAAGCCTAAATCTATGTATAAGAAAAAATTTTATGAAGAGGAGAGGGAACACAGCATTACTGTGGGAAAACACTGCAGCAATGACTCAAAAGAATGCAAACAATAAACAAACACCTATCTCACAGTATCTTGAGCAGTAGTCCTTTGCCTCAGTTTCCCACCATGTGGTATAAAGTCCAAAATGCCACTATCGCTTGCCTGCTGCTGTAACCCATCCAACGCCAGCAAAGCCCAGAGTCCACGGATGCATTCATTTTGCTTTACCTCCTGCCCTGAAGAGGTGTGGTTGAATGATTCCTCTGCCAGTGCTTGCTACCAGCTTTGCTGCAATGCCATGTTCTGAGCAGGGCCAGCTCCAGGCCCCAGCGTGCCAAGCTCGGGCTTGGGGTGGCATGCCGCGGGGGGTGCTCTGCCAGTTGCCAGGAGGGTGGCTGGCCGCTCCGGTGGACCTCCCGCAGGCGTGCCTGCGGAGGGTCCGCTGGTCCCACAGCTCCGGTGGAGCTTCTGCCGGCACGCCTGCGGGAGGTCCACCAGAGCCGAGGGACCAGCGAGCGGCAGAGCGTTGCCCACGGCATGCCGCCGTGCTTGGGGCAGCGAAATGGCTAGAGCTGGCCCTGGTTCTGAGGATCCACCACCTAGCCCAATTCTTAATGATTTAACAGAACCTCACTTGCTGCTGCCTCCTCTCTGTTACCTTTTACTGCAACACTGTCCCCTCGCTCGGTCTAAGGCAAGATTATGTTCAATGATTTCAGCTCCAGGGATCACTGAGAAGAAATAAGGACTTTCAGTTGAGTTTAGTTAGCGCTACCTTTATACACTATAGAAAGAGAATCAAGTGATATAAAAACCTCTACCTCCCCCACACCCCCAATTTTACTTTGGTTGGTATCACTACCCCATGGTTAGTGAGTGAGGTTCCATTTTGGGTGGCCCTTCAATTAGGTTATATAAATTTCAGTTCTGCTGAAATTTAGTTATAGAATATGGATAACATTTCATTACCCCTGTATTCAACATTTAAGTGGATTTTAAACCAAAACTGCCAACATTGATCATTTTGGCAAACAGGTGTGTCTGATGATCACCTAGGTAAAGGAGGTGTGTCTATGCAAATACTATCTGCTCCTGAAGTCTTTTCTTTCAGTTCACCAATAGATGGCAGGAGAGAGCCCATTCAGACCAAAGGCTTACATTTATAAATTAACCCTCGGAACAACCAGATTCTGCACCAAGTTCTAACCCAATGCACTTTGATTCTCCATTGCCTTGCACATGGTATACTCATTTGCACTGGAACAAACTGAATGAATGCAAAGTGAGTGTAAAACATTACCAAGTAATGGCATTTTACACCCTTATGCACAGTTATCAATGACTTTATAAGGTGACAAGAAGTAGAGAAACAGGCCCAACATGATCTCGCCTTGCTTATTCAGAAACTCCAATGCTAGAATATTACTGTCCCCTTGCTGAGTGGAGCAGATTTCAGATTGTTGCAGGTCAGTTTCCCATTGGAGGAGAAATCAGTCATTTAGAGGTGGAGTATTTCCTTATTTGTAATTGCATATTTACAAAAGTACACATCCTGTTTCCTTGAACAAAGGTGGTCTCAAACTGCACACAGGGACCTCCCTCTTGCAGAAATCTGAGCTAAAGCACTACTACCTTTTCACCAAGAGCAACTGTCCTGAGCCTCTGCCCCCCTTGGACTCTCCTGGAAGCTCACAGTTTAGGCATACTGACAGGTTTCAGAGTAGCAGACATGTTAGTCCGTATCCGCAAAAAGAACAGGAGTACTTGTGGCACCTTAGAGACTAACAAATTTATGCTCAAATAAATTTGTTAGTCTCTAAGTTGCCACAAGTACTCCTGTTCCTTAGGCATACTGTTCCTCTCTCAGCCCTTGGGCTTTTTATTTGGGAAACCCCAAAGCTGCTCACCTCAAACCACATGGCTTGGAAAGGAAAGCCAAGTGTGAACCTCCTCGTCGTCCAGTTGCTGTGGAGAACAACTGTGGAGAACACTTCATCATAACAATATATTCTGATATGTGCAATGTGACTTTTCTGCATTTAAAGTCTCTTCTCCAGTGGTGGGCAACCTGTGGCCTGCACACGGCCTGCCAGGATAAGCCACTGGAGGGCTGTAAAACAGTTTATTTACCCTGACTGCCAGCAGGCACAGCTGCCCGCAGCTCCCAGTGGCCACTGTTCGCTGTTCACTTCATGGGAGCTGCAGGAAGTGGCGCAGGCTGCAGGGACATGCTGGATGCCACTTCCCACAGGTCCCATTGGCCAAATAGCAAACTGCAGCCATTGGGAGCTGTGGGTGGCCATGTCTGCAGATGGTCAATGTAAACAAACTGTCTCACAGCCCACCAATGGATTACCCTGATGGGCTGCATACTGCCCACGGGCCGCAGGTTGCCCACCACTACTCTTGTCAAACTTTAGCTAGAGGTTGATTGTGCATATGCCATTTTTAAAATGAGTATCAATATAATTTAACATGCTCCTAAAGTCTATAGTGTTCATTATGTAAAAGCCTTTAACTCTCTTAAATTGTAGTGTCACCCATGATCAGAAAGCAAGATGGCAAGTAATCCATTTCAGGACTAGATTGTGCCATAAAGGCACAGCCCTGTGCTGTGGGAGTGTATTGCAAAAGGGTCATGTTTCAGCAGGAGCCCCATCTGGAATTCCCATTGAGGGTCCCAGTGACTGCATGCTGCAGTAGTAACTCCACTGCCCTTTAAATCAGTGCAGCATGTACTCCCCTTCACCCATTACCAACAGAGCTGGCTGGTGTAGAGACCATGGTCTTACCCTAAGCCAGCACTCTGGAAAATCTAAGGCCACCAGCAGTGCTGACATGACTCAGTCACTTCATGGATACTCCAGTGATGGGTTCTCCCTGGGGTGCCACTTGGAACTGGGGTACCAGTGAGCCCCCTGACCCACCATCCTGGGCTCCCTTTACACTGTACTGCTGTGACAAGCCCTCTCCTAGACTCCAGCCTGCACTTTTACCAGCACACATATAGATAGGGATACACCCAGCTGCAGTTACAGCCCCTGCATGAGAAGGCACAGCTAGTACACCTTCCAGTTCCTAAGGCAGGAACCTCCTCTCTGGAGTGTAAACTCCCAAATTATACTGTCCTGAGCTACACAGAGAACTGGACAGCGTAAGCTCATGAAATTCACCCCCTCCCTCTATGTGGAGAGGAAATGTACAACAGTTTTCTGCCCCAAGTTATGATTTTCACACAGACTGGTTTTAGATAAAACAAAAACAAGTTTATTAAGATAGACAGATTTTAAGTGATTATAAGTGATAGCAAACAGATTAAAGCAGATTACCTAGCCTATAAACAAAAATGCAATATAAGCTTAATATACTAAATAGGTAGGATATGAATTAGCAAATTCTCACCCTGAGTGATAAACAGGCTGGCAGATCCTTAAGGCACAAGCTGCCCTGACTTTTCAGCTTTGGTTTCCCAGGTGTTCCATTCACGAGCTAAAAATTCCTTTAACCTGAGTCCAGCACTTCCCCCAATTCAGTCTTTGCTACTTAGGTGTTTCCAAGCATCTCTTTGGATGGGGAATTAGTGAAGAAGCTCCATGATGTCACTCCCTTGTCTTAAATAGCTTTTGCATATGGCAGGAACCCTTTGTTTCAAAGCTTGGTTCCCACGCTAGTCAGTGGAAAAACACTGGCATCCCAAGATGTAGTCCAGCACCAGGTGACCTGGTTATATGTTCCGTAGTGTCATAGCAGCCATAAGTCAGAGACTGTTTGTAGCGTCCTCAGGAAGGCTCCCTAGGTTTAGGAAAATAAGCTTCTTCTAAGGCCTACTGTTTTCCTAGCAGCTTATTACCCTGAATGGGCCCTTTCCAGACAGCCATCTAGACTGAGAGCATTCTGCTTAGCAGGCATTGCCCATGTATAAACACAGATACATAGTCAATATTCCTAACTTCAGATACAAAAATGATACATGCGTACCAATAGGATAATTCATATTCAGTAAATCATAACCTTGTCAATGATATCTCACATGACCTATCTTTCCTAAAATATATCATTGCTATGCCATAATCATATCATAATAATATCTCTCTGAAGAATATGCGGTGCAGTGTCACAACTCCCTCTTCAGTGGGACAAGGATAAAAGGCAAATGATTCTTGTGGTCTCACCGTGCCTGAGGCAACACCCCAGGGACAGTCACAATCTGGCCCTGACACTGAATTCTTATGTAGAAATGGGATGAAGGGCATGCTGCTGTTTTAGCACTAGTAGGAATAGCAACATCATCACTACTGAGAGTAAACCCCCTTCTTATGATACGTGTGTGACAGTGCACCCCATAAGGCTTTATGGCAATATGCTTAGGAATGTATATATATGACATCACTGGAATACGTTTTATGCTACATACGCCATGTAACATCTCTGTAAAGGTTATGATCCACTGAATCTATTCATCCTATTTATATGCATGCATCATTTTTGTATTCAAAGTTATGAATATTGGCTGTGTACTGGCTTGATTTTTAAGTGGCCTTTGTAAAGCATTTGTTCAGCTTCTTGAGAAGGGAATGTGCAAATTAAGTGCCCAATCAAGAAGCACTTAAGGCACAATGGATCTCGGAAGGCTCCAATCCACATAAGAAGTCTACATGAGGACGTTCAAGGTAGCAGGTAAGCAATGCCTGCTGCCTGAAATAACTGAGTCACGAATGAACATGTGACTCACCCATGTGTCTCCAAAACTCCATCTTGGAGCTGGATTTTGTACAGGAGAGAGGAGGGGATCTCCACCCACAAGAAAAAGTCTATTTAAGCCTGTGGGAGACCCCTCCATTTTGTCCTCAGCTGACTCAAGAGATAACCTCTCCAACTCCAAGGATATCTGAAAGAAATTGGAACAAAGGACAGTAACTACAGGGGTATGAGTGATTGCTGGACCCAGAGTAGGAGACGACTAGTCTGTAAAAGGAAGCTTACTGGGTGAGGTTTTTATCTGTATTCAGTTTTATTAGAGAGACTTGTGTGTTCTATTTTATTTTGCTTGACAATTCATTTTGTTCTGCCTGCTGTTACTGGGAACCACTTAAATCCTACTTTTTGTATTTAATATCACTTTTTACTTATTAATTAACCCAGAGTATGTATTAATACTGGGGGGGCGGGGAGAATAGCTATGCATATTTCTCTATAAGTGTTATAGAGGGTGAACAATTTATGCGTTTACCCCATGTAAGCTGTATACAGGATAAAACGGATTTATTTGGGGTTTGGATCCCCTTGGGAGTTGAGCAGCTGAGTATTAAAGATAGGAACACTTCTCAAGTTGCTTTCAGCTTAGTCTGCAACTTCGGGGCATGTGGTTCAGACCCTGGGTCTGTGTTGGAGCAGACTTGCATGTCTGGCTCAACAAGACAGGGAACTGGAGTCCCAAGCTGGCAGCGAAAGCAGGGGCAGAAGTAGTCTTGGCACATCAGTTTGCAGCCCCAGAGGGGTTTCTGTGATCCAGCCCATCACAACATGTTCCTGCAGTGAATGTCTGGCATATCATTGCAGAAATGGCTAAAAAGCACTGCACTAGACCCAGGATCTCTAATAGAAACACCTTGTTAATTTCTTTGTGATGTATTGCCTGGTGAACCCTTACAAATAACATTATTTACCCTCAGATTCTTCCATTGTTGTCCTACTGCTCCCTTCTATGTGTGGTAGCAATGGCAAAGTTAAAGTAACAATAATACCAGCTTCAGAAATCAGCATTTGCTTGAGCTCCACTGTGTTACTGTTAGTACACACAAAGCAATGGTGGAAAACATAGGAATTAGAGACAGATGGGGGAATGACAACAATCCGTGGGAAGAAAATAGGAAGATTTCAAGGCTAGAAAGAGGAGAGTTTCTTACTTCTTTACACACAACTTTTTGAGCTTCAGCTTTTTGTCTTCTCATACAACAAAGTGATAAATTAACAGTGCCAATCTATGCTCCAGTTGCATGGTGCCTCTGGATGTGCAGAGATTTTTTTCAAAGCCCTAACTGCCTGGCCTACATGTGCCCAAAATCCACAAAAAAAAACGAAACAATTTTTTCCATTCATTTCAAGGTAGAAGAGTCGTGTATAAGATTATTTTTGGTTACAAGCCCTGCTTTCATTAGTAAATGTGAATAAAACCATTAGATAATGAATCAGTGGTCAAATGATGTGTATATCTAGACCAGGGGTAGGGGACCTATGGCATGGGTGCCGAAGGCGGCACGCAAACTGAGTTTCAGTGGCACTCACACTGCCTGGGTCCTGGCCACCGGTCCAGGGGCTCTGCATTTTAATTTAATTTTAAATGAAGCTCCTTAAACATTTTAAAAACCTTATTTACTTTACATACGACAATAGATTAGTTATACATTATAGATTTATAGAAGAGACCTTCTAAAAACATTAACATGTATTACCGGCACGCAAAACCTTAAATTAGGGTGAATAAATGAAGACTTGGCACAGCACTTCTGAAAGGTTGCCGACCCCTGATCTAGACCTACAAGATTTTATCTCACATGATTTGTATTTCAGTGTTTTGCTTTTCTTACATTTTCAAGCAGCAAAAAGATTATATTTAAATGCTACACATTCTAATGAAAAAAATCAATATGTTTGTGCTTTCAGTAAGCGTTGATCTCTAAATGTCAGACAGTGGAATAATAGGCAAAGGCAACTGAAGCCACTAATGTATTTTTGTTGTTTACAGCGCCTCTTCCAGAGGAGTGAAGAGATGACCCCATCTAGGCCTAGACACACTTTTCATGCATAATTTATTTAGATACTGAGACATCACTGAACATGCAATACACAGCCATCATCATCCATCATACTGGCATACATTCTGTGGATTTATACTAAAAGGAAGGTGACTAGCTTTACTCTTGGTTCCATTATTCATATGTTGTCCTGAGGGGACCTGTATTTATCTTAAAATATGTCTCATGAGCAATCTTTGCTCTGGGCTACAGAGCAGGGAAGCTAAGTAGTTCTACCATGGACAAATAGCGAGGTATACAGTGTATTAGAAATATCCTAAGGGCACCATACATACTTACTTCTAAAGCACTGAAATGTACAAAAGCTAAATAAAATAGATTAATCTAAAAGCTTCTCAGTATTATAACATGAGAGGGCATCCTCCAGTCAAAAGAAGAGGAGAGTTCAGACAGTGTATTCATCTGTCCAAGAGAGAATATAAGTGCTCTATATTTATTTCAAGTAAAATTATGGAGACATAGGGAAAAACTCCATAAAGAAGGTTATGTTTAGCTTTTTACATAAAGCAGAATTAAAATCTTTCTATGCCACAGTTCAGTGATTGAATTTAGTCTCCAAATTTACTAAGATTATTGTTACAGAGGGCAACTGAATTTTTGCTGTCAGTTTTTGGATAAAATAGTTCAATTATTCAGGAGAAAGCTAAAAAAAAAAAAGTTATTTTTGATACTTAGCCCCCCATCAGTCCAATTTTTGTGGCCACGTAGTTAAACATAGCACAAACTTCAAATTTCATTCATTCATTCTCTCTTTAACCTCATTCCCCTGCCTCACTCAACATAGAGAGGTTTTGCCATTTTAAAAATTAAACAGGAAGTTATTTCTCTCGTTTGTCATAGCCATAAAGAGCATAGGACCAACTTGCAGGTCATAGTGCAAAGTTTCTAGAGAACCTCTGAGTGAAAGTGGCTGAATTTTAACCAGAGAAGACATCAATTTTCCTATCTAGACACAGATCTGCACTCACAGAATCAGCCAGCATGGTCAGAATCCAATCTACCTTATCCATGAACTAGGTAGATATTCCTCACAATATGAAAAATCTGACTGAGGGTGGAAGGAACACAGATTCACCAGGCTGGCTACCACCCATAGCAGTTATATTAGCAACATTTCACAGATAAAATTGTGAAGAGGAGAACTTTTTTGTTGCCTGCATAGCAGTCACAGTGTAGGACCTTAAAAATTCTCCTATATTGCAATCAATAGGACTACAATTGTGATTTCCGCCATTACCGCTCCAACTTTTGACCCATATGTTTAATCAGTCATAGGTAATTTTTATATCAAAGTGACCTGTGAAGGCAATATATACAAAAAAAGAACCACCAAATTGATGGTTTAGGACAAGAGATATTATTCACCATAGTATTTTGTAGGTAAAATTTTGCTCTGAAGTTAGCCATTAGCTTTTCTCTAGTTAAATAGGTTTTCATGACTGCAGAGCCAAAAGTTTTTTTTTTAAAATTGACGGTACAAAGGCAGTCACCATTTCAATTCTCCACAGCATTTTCTTTTAAAAAAATAAGCACAATAGAAAATTCTAAGGAGCATTTTATTAGGAAACCAGATGTTAGCTTTATCATATTTCTCTTTACAGGTAAAAACTAGGAGATTGTTTATATATTTTTCTGAGACTAAGAGTGAAAAAGAAAAAGCCACACATTTTAATCACACTCAGTATTATACAATAAAAACATACATAAGACCAGATTGAATGGGTCTTTTTTCCAGAATTCCATTTCTTTTTCACATCTCAGCAATACAGTGGGACATGGTCACAAAGCTGTACAACCTATTTAAAAAAAAATAGTGTGGCTGTGATGTTTCCCAGGTGTACCTAGGGCTATGAAGTCCACTACCACCTGCCCTTAATGAGAGGGAGCCTGGTCTGTGAATCAGCTCCCTGAAATACCCAGCTGCTGGCAATACAAGCACTGCCTTCCAGGCTTGGACAGGCCTTGTTCTCTGTACAGGTTAGGGACACATCAATCACTGGGTCCTCCAAGTGTCCATCTGAAGTGGCTCAGCTCCTGTTCCCCTGAAAGCTCACAGATCTCTCAGATCCCTATTCCCAAAGGAATAGCACCCATTCAAGTGACAATGTCTTACCCTGAAGCAGGATAACTCCCACTGTTTTTATTTTTTCCTCCAACCCCCATGATCTACTGATTAGGATTTTGCTCAGACAGTAAATGGGCATTCATTGTCAATTTGCATATAACCTGCCAGAGTGAGATAAGCATCTCTTCCTTCCTGCCTGCCAGGAATATGTGGATTACCTTTTGTTGACATGTCTTAACTCACAGACCCAGAGAACATAATTTGTAGTATCTATACATAACACTTACATTTTTCCATACCTATATCTCACAATGACTATGATAACCAGTGTGACACAAGCTTTCATTGGAGACCTTACATAACATTTTTACCCCCATACCTGTGTGTTCCTCTGTGCCCTCTATCAGTTGGAATCAGGAGGTCCTTGGGTCACAGCTGCAAAGGACAAATAGCCTTTAAAATCCTTCAGCATTTTATATGCTAAATGAAATAAACTATGAGCAAAGAACAAGACATCTGAAACATTTTATTCAGAGAGACTTTTTCCTTCATTCACACTGATAACAAAGTCCAATAACTGGAAGCTGAGTGAGCAAAGTTCAAACTGGAAGTGAAATGCACAATTTTAACAATGAGAGCAAATTAACCATTAAAACAGATTATGCAGGGATGCCAAACTCTCCATCACTTGGCAGTCTTTAAAGCAAGATTGGATGTATATCTAAAAGGTAAGTTCTAGCTCAACTACAAGTTGTTGAGAAGGCTATCTGTAGTAATGATGGGGTGATTCTGGGCCTCTGCTATGTAGCAGGTTGGACTACATTACAATCATGGTCCCTTCTGTGCCTAAGATCTATGAGACTCTGTGGGAAATGCACATTGAACTCCATACGCAGTAATATGCAAAATCCCCACTTTACTGCATTCATTAAAAATGTGATGTGCCCTATCGTGTTCATTTCTCAGGCAAAATTCTCTTTGATGTTAATAGGAGGTTGAAGGACCGAGTAAGGGCTGCAGGATTGAACCCAATTAACATCTGGATAAAAATTTAAAATGAGACATTTGAGAGAATTTTTTTACTACTAGAAAAAAAATAGAGTCTTTGATACAATCTTATTAATGAAACTTATTTTTCAAGCGTATTTCAAATCATTGTGCAGGGCTGATTTTAAACAGGACACGAGAATGTCAGTTTGGTCAGGAATCTTCCCTTCTTTTAGCTGCTGCAAATGTAATCTCCTCTTTTCTTTGTGGTGTAGCAGAAGGGACCTGGCATATGAGCCGGCCAGCTCACATTAGAATAAACATGCTCTGCCAAGATAGGGTCATTCTTCCAGGGCAGTTGGAGACAGGGAGAAAAAGTGAGTCAACTGTCCAAGATCTCCCAAATCAGATTTCAAGCTGAAGATCTCTTTCCATTATCTACTAGTGTCGCTCTACGAGACTATTATATCTTGCACTGTTGCTGTTCGTAATCTGGAAGGCTTGAAAGCTCCCTGTTAAACTCAGTGAGTTTACGTGCAATCTCTGGCACCTCCACTATATAAAGAGAGGGCAAATAATGGCTGTCCCTGCATAAATCTTGAGATCTCAATCCAGCACTTCCACAAACACTAAATTCACTAAAGCAAAGCATGAGAATTGAGCAATGATTTTCTTGGAAGGTATAGTATTCGTAGGGGTGAGAGTGAATGGATCTGTCTTCTTAGGAGCCCTGCATGAGAGCTGAAATAACCTTGTGTTTCTCTTTCCAGGGATTTGCAGTACGTTGCAGAAGGTTCAGCTGAGTACCTGGAAGATGATGATTAAACAAACTGTCCAAATCTCTTAGCAAATTTGACTGGAAACCTCATGAGAAAGGTTACCTAGGGAAATACTTCATGTACTACTTGGGGGAAAAAAAAATACTAAACCAGAAGCTTTTCTTCTGATATTTGAGGATTTTGTGGTTGGTCAAATGTCTAGTGGCCCATAAAAACAGAGGGAAAGACAACCAAGCTTTTGAACCTTAAGAAAGGTTTATTGAAGTCTGGGGTAAAAGTTTTGAGTTCACTCTTATGTATTTCACCAAAACAGTACATATATGGGCACCTTCCTGGAAGTTTTGTTTAACACAGGATAGTGCTGCCTTTTGAGCAACTTGACTGCTTGTGTTTTTCATTCATTTCACTGCAGCGAAAGAAGTGTTTGCACTTCAAAACAACTGGGTGTTGATATGCAAGTGCTACAACTACCCAAGTACTAAATGTCAAAATATTGTATTAATTTCATGATATTCCTGTCAGACTTTTTGCTACATGTGTATAAAGGGATTCATCCCCATAATGCACGAAGAGCATAAATAGTATGAAAAAGAGTTCACAGTTTGAATGGACTAAATTATATGCTCATTCAGAAAAAAAAATCTAAGCATAGTTATTATTTAATATTTATATTACTGTAACACACAGAGGTCCCAATCACGATCAGGGACCTAGTCTACCTGGCATTATACAGAAGCATATGAAGACAGTCCCTGCCTCAAAAACTTTCCTGAGAAGGAAGGCACATACAATGTTACATCCATTCTTGCCGAATTTATATACTGTCAAATTATGCAAGTTTCTGTAGAATTAATTTCTCTGAACTTAAACACAAATTAACAACCTCAAAAAACCTTCCAGACTGTTAGGAAGTGGAAAGATTGGCAAAAATGTCATGGGCCACCCTCTTTCATCAATCTGTCTAAATGAGATCTTATTTAGATAGCTTGACTATAGATGTTCTTGCAGTATCACATGAAACACTGGGAAAAGCACATTACTAATCTACCATTATAGTTAATGAAAGCTAATGTTCCATTGTTGCAGGCACAGAAGAATGCCCAAGGCGAGCAACAGTGGTCCGTGCCCGGAGTGCTTAGCACCAATAAACACACCGAGGTGGAGAAGCAAAACACAAGTTTATTTGGGATCCCAAAGCGGTGCTGGGAGACTTAGTACGCCTCAGATCCAGCCCACCTAAAACAAGCAGTCTGTTCCTTTATATCCATGAGAACTTTTCTTGCTGACTAGCAAGCCCCCGTTTCCCCTCCCTCTTCTGTCCTGCTGCAGCATTCTTTTCTCACACACACTTCTTTGTCTTCCACCTCCCTCTTTCCCTCCTTCCTCCCCCTGTAGCAGTTACGTAAGTGCAGGTGCATTAAGTAATCTTGGCCGCGGCAGCTCGTTAGTAAGTTTTTTTTCTTTCTGCAAGTTATCTTGTCCTTCTGCTAAAGGTGCACAGGCATCATTATTTCTGCTTTAGACCAGTTAGAACTGTTGCAACTGATAACGGCTGTTACACCAGGCCTTTTAGGTCGATTAAAGTTTAAACATGGAAGGACTCTTGTTTGCTGAGGCCTAAAACCAGGAAGGCTCCATACCCTTGTGGCCTTCCACCCTCCCGAGTTACTTAGGGTTATGCTTAGTGATACCAACACCATTACATAAGCCCATGTAATAACTTAGATTCAAACTATGCCTTCACACAAGCAGGAGTCAATGGGAGTTGTGTGTGCAAATGAGGACAGTGTTTAACTCTTCAGTTATATTTCATTATGCTATGAGGGCAGCATTCAATATAAACATCTCTGTAATGTAAACTCTCTAGGGTGGGATTAAGGGTATGTCTACATTTGAGCTAGGAGTTGCGATTCCCAGTTTGTGTGCTCAAGATAGCATCTAAAAATAGCATTGTAACTGCAGCAGCACAGGCAGCAACTCAGGCAAGCCACCCGAGTACACACCCGGGCGTCAGGCAGCACTCTACTTGGGAGTGCTAGCCTAAGCAGACTGCAACATATCCCGGGTACAATTCAGATGAATGGGGGGCTGCGTCACCCATGTCCTGCAACCTTGGGTTCCTTACAATGCCTTGCCAAAGTAGCTCCCACCTTGGCTGTTCACAGACAGCCTTCCAGTGGGCAAGCCACACCCTGACTCTCTGTGGGTAATTGCAACCTACCAAGCTATACTCTGGCTGTCACCGGCCTTGGTTATACTGCCGGGTGATCCCAAACACATCCTGGATTTTCCTCCAGAAATGTACTTTCCAGCCCTCTCCTGGAGTATATTAAGTCCATTATTCCTTTAAGGGAATAATATGCCAGTTTGTTACCTTAAGCAGTTGTCCAGACTCTTCAACTTCAACCCACTGGATTAGAGAAAACAGTAAAACAAGTGTATTAACTACAAAGACATAGATTTCAAGTGAGTACAAATAATGAGGCATAAAAATCAGAAATGGTTACAAGAGAAATATAAAGATAAAACACTTTTTGGTATCTACTTAAGAAACTCTTACCACATGCTTCATCAGATTACTGATCAAACTCTCAGGTCAGGACCTCTCCCCCAGAGTCCAATGGCTGTTTCCTTTTGTTTTCTCAAGTGCAGAGAATGAGGTGGGCAAGAAGGGGGTGATGGTGGCTTGGGGTGCTTATCCCTCCTTTTTATAGTTTCAGTCCTGCTCTTGACAAACATTTCCAGCTGAGACCCAGGTTCCAAAAAGTCTATGTGGAAGGATGTTCCCTGCTGAGATTTTTCCACGCGTTTGAATTACCTTTATTTTTCTTTTTGCTTGATGACTCTGTTTACTGCATAAATGGAAATTGAGGCAAGCACACATTCCTTTACTTAGGACAGACCTGTTTGCAGACTTTTGCTTGGGCAGGGCTGTGGGATTTGGAACATGCGTTAATACTACTATACAGGGGAATCTTATAACCTCACATACAATGTTGCTAAACACATTTTCCCAGGACAATACTGACCAGCAAGTTATGAGTTTTAAAATAATACCTTACAAGGCATATCTTGTACAAAGATTACAACAATACTGTTTAGGGTATGAATACAGGGTTGTAATCCATCACACAGGCACACTGCTCTTTTTTTAGGGGCCGAGCTAGTGCAGATATGTCTGTTCAACCTAGTATTGGGGGTAGCTGTGTTAGTCTGTATCCACACGAACAACAAGGAGTCCGGCGGCACCTTAAAGACTAACAGATTTACGGCCAGTAGGTTTTTTACCCATGAAAGTTTATGCCCAAATAAATCTGTTAGTCTTTAAGGTGCCACCGGACTCCTTGTTGTTTTTGCTCAACCTGGGAATCACATTACACAGCACAAAGCTAGAATTGTTATTATAACTACCCTATGTTTATATATGAAGACCAGTCACAAAGAAGGGAGTCACTTTCTCTGGAACCTCTGGCTGGTATTGTACCAGAAATATGAAATAAAATTAGTTTTTGTGAGCATATGTGTAGTATTCAGATCTGTAGCAGAAATCCAGGCAGGAGATGGCTGTAGAAAGAAACTCTACAGTGAAGCAGAGAGAGAGAGAGACTAGCTTTAGAGATAATACTGTTTTCTTAATTTTAATAAAGATTCTTGTTCAGTATTAGAAGTCAATCATGATTCATTATCTTTGTCACATGACATTTTTCAAACAGTTGTTCAGGATTTTAAACTTGTAATGACTTAAGCTTCTTTGCTTCTTCCATCCCTAATAATCACTTTGTCACTGACTTGATGACAAAGACCAGGGCTGGCTCTACCATTTTTGCCACACCAAGCAAAAAACAAACAAACAAACCGCAAACGCTCAGACTGCCACTTGAACTACCAAAGCAGAAAAAACAAAAAAAAAATGCACAGACTGCTGCCGCCCGAACTGCCGAAGCAGGAAAAAAACAAAAACAAAAACAAAAAAAAAGAGCCCGGACTCTGCTGCCCCAAGAATGGACAGAATGCTGCCCATTAGCATGTGCCACCCTAGGCACATGCTTTCTCTGCTGGTGCCTGAAGCCGGCCCTGACAAAGACTTAGTTTCACATTGTCATTGGTGCTGTTCTTTTTCTGCATGCTAAGGTTTGTCGCCAGTCTTATTCTCTTTTTCCTATCAACTTTTTATTGAATTTTAAAAATATATATATATATATATTTAATATATATATATATATAAAACAAAAAAATCAAATGTAAAACCTATAAATAAACTAACAAACATTAACATGTCATCATATATTAACCATTAAATACTTAAACTTAGAAACATTTGATTATATATAAAATTTATAAATCAATTATTTGTATTACACAATTTACAAACAAAATTTGTTTATAAAAATCCAACTAGTTAAAGTAAAATTATTAAAATAAGATAAAGAATAGAAACAAAGCTCAAAGAAGAGGGATAGAAATAGTAAGGAAATGAAATAGGTAGAGAGGAGGTGGAGCCAAGGGGAAGGCAGTCATGAATTTATGTAATAGGATCATTCAAATACATCCAAGAATGCATCCCAAATCTGAGAAGTTTTCTTGAGTATTTCCTGTTATGCTATACAGCTCTTTCCTTGGTGGTCAAGCTTAGAATGTCTACGCTCCAGTCTTCAACTCTTGGGCCTGGTCTACACTACGTGTTTAAACCGATTTTAGCAGCGTTAAACCGATTTAACTCTGTACCCGTCCACACTACGAGGCCCTTTACATCGATATAAAGGGCTCTTTACGTCAGTTTCTGTACTCCTCCCCGATGAGAGGAGTAGCGCTAAAATCGGTATTACCATATCGGATTAGGGTTAATATGGCCACAAATCGACGGTATTGGCCTCCGGGCGGTATCCCACAGTGCACCACTGTGACCGCTCTGGACAGCAATCTGAACTCGGATACACTGGCCAGGTATATAG
>NC_133769.1:325292188-325314023 GCF_003597395.2 Chelonoidis abingdonii
GGGGGAGACTGCGGGAACTATGGGATAGCTACGGGATAGCTACCCACAGTGCAACGCTCCAGAAATCGATGCTAGCCTCGGACCACGGACGCACACCATCGAATTAGTGTGCTTAGTGTGGCCGCATGCACTCGACTTTATACAATCTGTTTTACAAAACCAGATTATGTAAAATCGGAATAATCCCGTAGTGTAGACGTACCCTTGGTCTTTTTTTGGGTTTCCATTTTTGTAAGCAATTGTTTTAGCAATTATTAGTGCTCTGGTGAGCCAAAGTTTTTCAGATTCATTTGACTTTCAATTAACATCCTTTAGACTTAAAATTACATGTTTAGCTTGTAACGGTTTTATTTGCTAGGACAAAATTAACTCTGCAATTAAATTCTGCCCCAAACATATGGATATAGGAGCATTCCCTGAGCATATGCATTATGTTGGTGATGTGATTGAGCCAGTGCTAACATTTGTCTGACTTAGTGGCACCTGTTTTGAGCAATCAGAGAGGGGTCCAGAGCATTCTCCATATGATTTTCTGCTGGATTAATTTTAAATGGAGGTCCAAGGAACAGTTTGGAGCACTGGCTAAAATTTGTTTCCATTGTTTAGCAGAGAATAATTGACTTAGTTCATCCTCCAACTTCTATTTTAGGAAATCCAGGTTTAATCAAAGTTTGTTGGCCAAGCGTGCATAGTGTTGCCAATCTTGGACATCAGGGTAATATTTAGAGAAATGAAAGCAGTTCAGGTGGGTCAAAGGCAGTGTTCCCACTAATTTTTCCCACTTATTTGGGGAATGAATTTTGTGTCACACATCACCTCCATATTGATGCACATAAAATTAAGGTGGCAGGGGTGGGGCCGAGGGGTTTGGAGTGTGGGAGGGTCTGGGATGAGGGGACTCAGGGCTTGGACAGAGGGTTGAGGCAAGTGAGGGCTCCAGCTAGGGCTGTGGGGTGGGGCTGGGGATGAGGGGTTTGGGGTGCATGCTGCCCTGGGGCTACAGAAGGGAGAAAGAACTCCCCTCAGCAGCACCTGGGCTGTGGGTGGGAAAGAGAAGTGCCCCTCCCCCAGCCACTGCAGGTCCGGGGCTAGCCTAGGTTGGGGCTGGGGGAGAGGGAGGGGCACCTCTCCCCCAGACACTGCAGGTCTGGGGCTGGGCTGGGGCCAGGGGAGAGACACCCCTCTGCTGGCTGCAGCAGGTCCGAGGCTGGGCTGGGGCGCCTCTCCCCCCGACCACGGCAGGTCCAGGGCTGAGCTGAGGAGAGATGCCTCTCCTCATTGCAGCAGGTCCAGGACTGGGGGAAGAGGCATTTCTCCCCACTGCAGCCCTGAGCGACTGCATGCCACTTAATAGGCTGCTGTGCAGCCATGCAACTTTGAAGGAACTTAGGTGAATGGTAGTGCAGGCATCAGGGCCTAACAGATGGCATGTTTAAGTTAGATATGATACCTTTCCTCCTAAGTCTGTAGACTGAACCTTTCTTGAAGGTAGCATTTGCACTAAATTGACTGATAGTCAAAATCTCTTTCCTAATGCAAGCTGGTCAAATGGAGTTGTCTGCTATGCAAAGTTTGAAGTTACCCCAGATAGAAGCCTTGGTATGAAAAAGGGGGAGACTTAAATTTAGTAGACATAATATGCCAAATAATTATGGCTGCCATAATGGTTGCTAATTATTCTTTAGGGAATTGGTAGGAATCTGAGTGCAGCACATTGGAGAGGGGAAATCTGGGGCTCTACAGCATGAGGGAATGCATCCTTGAGCTGCTTGGCTAAGAATTATTGCCTGGTGGTAATGTTTAAAGCTGGGAAATCGAAAACTACTTGTTTTGATAGGGAACTGTAATCTTTGCAGAGAGAGTCTGGATTTGATACTAGCATTCACAGGAAGGATCTGAACAGGTTGTCAGTTTTTGGTAAAATAGAAGGGCGGACTATGGATAGGGAGGGAATTCAGAATAAAAAGAATCTTGGGAAGAACATTCTTTATTTTTCCCCCAAAGGGAGAGAGCTAGTGCCTGCCATCTATTTAAATAGCTTGCTAACTGCATGATTAATGGGACTAGGTTAGACTTATCCTGGCATCTTGGGGGAAAAAAAAATAGTCATCTGCCATTTGTCTGCTGCCATCTAAATATCCTGTTAGGGTAACCACTTCCACCAAATCCAGTGAGATCTCTCATTGTTTCCAACTTATCCCAATTTAAGTTGTAGTCAGAGAATGTACCAAAGTTATCTATTGTTTGTAGGATATTTGAAACAGATTGATCCAGATCTTTAATAAATAGGAAGATGTTATCTGCATATACTGTAGAAGGATTTTTGTCTGAGTCCCTCATTTGATCCCTGGAATATCTTGGTGTACTTTAAATAGTATTGCAAGTGACTAATGCTAGATTCAATAGGAGGGAGAGAGGGGACATCCCTATCTAATTGCCCAGTACAGATGGGGTAAGAGAGGATATTGTGCTATTTGTTAGAGAGTTAGGATTGGAATATAATAGGTTATCCATGAAATAAAGCATTTTCCCCAAGCCAAATTTATACAGGGTAAGAAACAGATATTCCCAGTGCATTCTGTCAAAGGCTCTCTCTGCATTGAAGGAAATGAGGAATTTCTAGAGTTGACAGAATACCATAACACTTAAGGCTAAGTCTACACATCCAGTGCTACAGCTGAGCCACTGCAATGCGTGTGGTGAAGACACTCTATGCTGATGGGAGAGCACTCTCCTGTCAGCATAATAAAACCACCTCTGCAAGCAGAAGTTACGTCAGTGGGAGCTCTCCCAGCGACATAGCGGTGTGCACATGAGCATTTATGCCAGCGTAGCTTCTGTTGCTGGGGGGGGGGTCTAATTCACATCCCTGAGCATTGTAAAGTATGCCAGCATGAACAGTAGTGTAGATATAGCCCAACTGATGTGTGTTATCTGAACCGGACCTTTTAAAAATAAATCCCACCTAACTGGGCTGATTGAGTGATAGGTTACTTTTTCACACCTCTTGGCCAATATATTTGAAAGCATTTTTAAATCAAAAAGAGATGGATCTATAGTGATTACACTTTTGCACATCCTTACCCAGTTTAATACAGTAATTAGGGCTTCCCTCAAAAAAAAAGTATCGTACCTCCTACTATAAGGCATCTTCATCTATGTATATCAGCTGAGGAGTCAGAATTTCTTTGAAACTTTGATAGAATTCTATCAGGGCCATGGGTCTTGCCTGGACTCATTTCCTTCATAATGGATTATTTTTTGTGATTGCAAGGAAGAGGCCAGCCTGGCATGCTGCTCTTCTGAGATTTGTGGGAGAGTAAGAGTTTTAACAAAATTATTCAGTTCTTCTGGGTCAGGTGATGAATTGTAATGTAAAGAGCCCAACAGAATTTCAAAAATTGATCATTGATCTCTTTTTGATTAGTAATAACCTGCCTTTGTTCAGACTGGAGTGATACTATTTGAAACCTTTGACCTCTCGCTTTTAATCAGTATGAGAGAATTTTTCCCACTCTCTCTCCCTCCCCTCCCAGTATGTTTGAGTCTAAAAAAGCAAATTCAGCTTGTGCTGTAGTCACTCTATTTACTCTATGCTGATTAATTCATTTTTAAAATTTGTTTTTTTGGGGGGGGGGGAAGGAGAAGAAGAGGGGTAGTTTTTACATTCTAAATCCTTAACAATAAGTTCTTCAGTTAATTCCAGGAGTTGAGCATGGCTAGCCCTCTTCCTACTCACGGACATCAGAAGTGATCCTACTCCTAAAAAAAAAAAAAAAAGGGCATTAGTATATCCCATGGGTTGAACTGGGTTATTCCTGCTGCATCATTTGTTTTGAAGAAAAAACAAATTTCTTCTGCCAAATAGTTCTGAAAGTGTTTCTTTCAGAAGGGGAATTCAGTCTCCACCTTTCACAAGTCCAATTTGTCTCAGGAAGGGAAAATGTAATATCTCAGATATCATGATAGATATTTCATTATTAAGCACTGAATCCAACAGATTTGTAGAAATGAGGAAGAAATCTATTTGTGAGCAAGTGGAATGTGGGGAGGGAAAAAAAATCATTGTAAGGTTCTGCATTCACCGTACACCTTTTAACCCCAGTTCTTCCATATAATCTTTTATCATGTTTCTAGCATGTGGTTGAATAGATTGTGGCTGGCCTAGTTTGTCTAAAAAAGGGTCCAACACCTCATTAAAGTATCCTGCTATGCTGATATTAATCTGGGATGTATAATCTGGAAAAAAATTTAGAAATTGGATCATCTTTATAGGATCCCATCACCATTAGGTCACCCCCTCCTGCTGCTATGAGGATTTGCTCCTTCCAGGTCTGACTTCCTCTTCTGTCACTCATTCACATACCCTGCTGGCTCTCTCTCTGTCTACAACTCAGGGTGCTCTCTTTGTTGCTTAGCCCCTCAGCCAGGACACTATAGTCCTCCCTTTCCAGGATATTAAAGTCCCATTGGATGACTGTCCCAGGCAGCTTTCTGCTCCATTGCCTGGTAGGGGATCCCAGGCACCTTCCTCTACTCCAGAATCCAGTTCAGGGACCCTATACCCCGCAACTGTGGTCTACTTTCTCTCAGACCCTGTAGTTCTTTCCTTGGACTCCTTCCTATGGCTTCCAGCTCCCCCTTCCCTGGGTTAACCAGTTTAAACTCCCTCTTTCCAAGGAGAGGCTGCAGACTACTTAAACTCTGTAGACGCAATCCCAACACACCTCCCTTTTCTCATAGAATGACTGCAAAGTACTTCCCCTGAGCCTAATTCATGCTGCTACCTTCCTGGCTTTATACCAACCACATCTGTTTCTTCTCAGCTGGGCTCCATTCAGCTGCAGAGTACCCCCCACTGCTGAAGAGCCGAGACCACCTGAATCCTTTGGGTGGCCCTGGGTCTAAACAATGTAATGAAGATTTCTATTAATGATGAATCTTTTCAATTCCCCAACTGTAAAGGAATCTGATCTCCTAAAATCCTATCCAAGAATAATTATCATTGCTGGTTATAATTCACCAAATTACTGAGAATCAGTTGTTTTTTTCAATATCAGTTCAAGTTCTTTTCTTTGGTTTTTATTTTTGTTGAATTAGTTGAAACAAATGTTGTAGCCCTGCAAGCACGGACTGAATGACTCAGGAGGAGCAGGGGCAGCTGTGCAACCAGTGGCCAGAGAGAAGCGGCGCTTTCCCCTTCAAAGCTGGCTGGAGAGAAGTAGGGCTGTGAAGGAGAAAGCGGAGCTTTGAAGGGGAAAGCGCCGCTTCTCTCCGGCCGCTGGCTGCATGGCTGCCCCTGCTCCTCTTGAGTCCTCCAGCCCGTGCTTGCACGGCCACATTCTGAAAGGGGCTTTAGAGCTGCCAGCCGTGGCCCTGGGGCCAGGGCTGGCGCTACCATTTAGGCGACCTAGGCAATGACCTAGGACGCCAGAATTTGGAGGGGGGTCGCTATTTTGCCGGGGGTGGGGGCGGCACGTGGGTCCAGTGGACCTACCGCAGTCATTTCGGTATAAGGATCCCCCGCCACTGAATTGCCACCAAAGACCCAGAGCAGAAGAAGCTCTGGGGGCTCGAGCCCTGTGAAAGTTTTCCAGGGGCCCCGGAGCGAGTGAAGGACCCTGCTCCAGGGACCCTGAAAAACTCTCATGGGGGCCTCTGCTGGGCCCGTGGCCTGGGGCAGCTTTCCCCCCACTCTGGGTGGCCCTGTTTAGACCTGGTATCTCTTATAAGTGTACATGTAGGACAAATATGTTGAATATGTCTGGCTTTTATATAAAGGAAATTAGATGGAGATGAAACAAAGTAAAAGCATAGAAGGAGAAGAGCGAGGAGGAAGATTTTAAAAAAGGGAGGGAAGGGTTGGAAAAGAGTAGCAGAAGAGAGAGTGCTTCACATGGAAAACAACAACAAAATCACACTTCTCTGTTGAGGCTTGCCAATCCATGGGTACAAGGAGTCCCCTCGCCCGGTTGAACAATTTGCTTGGACTCAGGATCTCAGAGGTGAATGTGCTCCTGGTGCACTGGATTTATGAAGGGGTTGGGGTAGGGTAGATGCAGGCAAAGCAGATATGTCCAAATTGTAACACTCCTATCTGCGAATAGCAGCAGTGGGAGCCCACTGCTGCTTCTGGAGTCTGGGTGAAGGGTCAAAATACAATCAGAGATGAGATCCTTCTCCCCTGGCTCCCTCCACTGCTGAAACCAGGGGAGTTCAAAGAAACCAACATGAAGGGAGGAGACACAATGGTGGATTTGCCCTGTATAGTTCGTTGTGAGGCTGAGAACTGAATCCCACATTGCAGTGACTGATCTGGTAAAGTTGCTTTAGTGCATCCTGTCTGTATCTTCTGTGAGGGTGTTTTGTTGTAGTGAGATCAGACACCTTCTGCTTCTTCTGCTGTTATAAAACTAAGCATCTTGGCTTCCTTTTTAATGCTGAAAGTAGCAGAGAAGGAAATGTAGTCCAAACTCAATGCTTTGGCTAGAGCTCTTGATCTATTGAATTTAACGCTGTTTTCCACCACATCTTTGGTGTAATCCAGGAGAACCCACCAGCCTGTGTTCCTTCCATTAAGAGTTTTGATTTCACACATTTTTTAAATAATAAGTTCCTTAATATAGTATTTTAAAAACCTTACAATCATGGCCCAGGGCTTTGCATTTGGAGGGGGTTTTGGTACAAGGGAGCAGCAGACTCTCTCAATAACTACGTTCTGATTGGGGGAGAGACAGAAGTGCTGGCAGCATGGTGAATAAAAATTCCACAGGCCTCCCTTTTTCCAAGCCATCTGACAAACCCACAATTCTCAGGTTAAGTATCAGAGGGGTAGCCTTGTTAGTCTGGATCTGTAAAAAACGACAAAGAGTCCGGTTGCACCTTATAGACTAAGAGACATATTGGAGCATAAGCTTTCATGGATGAATACCTACTTTGTCAGGTCTTCCCATGCGTCTAACGAAGTGGGTATTCACCCATGAAAGCTTATGCTCCAATACATCTGTTAGTCTATAAGGTGTCACAAGACTCTTTGTTGCAATTCTCAGGTTGTTTCTCCTTGATCTTCCCTCAAGATCATTAGCCTTCTCCTACAGTGCTTTCCTGTTGCTCTCAAGTTATATTCATAGTACTCACTGTGTCTTCTATTAAGGAGATGCCGTTCTCAGCTTCCTCTGGCCTTGATGCCAACCAAGCCTTGATGTGTCCTGGTAATAGTTTTGATCTCAGTTATATCTTCATATATTTTTCCCAAGATTGTCTGCTCACCTGAGATTTGTTTCAGCCAGTCCATAGTTTCATCTAGTCTCATAATTTCATTTAGTTTATAAGGTGACCTCGTCCTGGTCAGCCTTTCTGGCTATAAGGGGTCTGTCTGGCAGCTTCTGCTTTTTAGGGTTTTTTAGAAAGTCTGGAGATGAAGTAGCATCCTTAATGGTATTAAAGAAAAGAGTTGTAGAATAGTATGTGGTGAATATCTGATGGAAAAAAGACTCAATCTTTGATGGTTGTGGATTTCAGGAGGTGGGGAAGGAAGCTGTAAAGCTAGGCAGCCACCCTTCCCCCAGAAGCTCCTGGAAGTCTCAGTCTTATTTTTATATATATACAAACACTATTTTTTGTGGGATATTATTATTTTCTGTTGAAAAAATAAATTACATCTTTGTCTTTCTGCACATGTGGCATTCCCAAATAAGCTTTAGCTTCTTCAGTGAAGATCTGGCTTCATGGTCCTGTTCCAGACTCAAGCAGTCTTGTGGGAGTTTGTTTTCTCTTGTTGTGAGAAGATGTCAAGGGCTCAACTTTGCTCTCTGTTCTCAGTGTCTTCCTTACAGTGGCACATTCTGCCAAGGTAAAAAATTAGGTTTAATTTGGTCACTAGCAAAAAGGCACTCAGGCCCAAATACTCAAAGGTTAAGTGCCTGATACCATAGTGAGAGGCACAGAACAAGAGCCTATGTAGACAGAGAGTATATTTTTAACATACTTGAAACAAATATGCTGTATTATAAGAATTCCATATTTTTTTACTTGAGCCAAAACATTATTTTATTGTAGCTTTGTCTGGATATATACACCTCTACAAAACAAGTTAAAAGAAAGCCCTAACAGAGTTTTCACTATAAGGTAATGAATGTATGGGCAATAAGTAAAGCAAAAGTTGCACTGCTTATTTAAAACACTGAAAAATAAAGTATAGGGATAATCCTGCACTAAAAAAGGAGCTTATCTCTCCTTGCCATCTGTCATTGTTATGAATCATTCATTAAACCACCGGTTTATAAATACTAGCTTCACAGATTATTGTATTTTTTTTTTCAAAAAATGAATCAATACTGATTCTGTGAATCCATTTTGAAGATTATAGGCCACAGTCTCATTGCAGTCACACTGAGACAACCACACTGGCTACAGTGGATTTGCACTGATGTAACTAAGAGGAGAATTTGTCTTTCAGTTGTTCATTGTTGTCCATTATTTGCACAGTGCTTGCTATTTTATTTACTTGGCTCCACACTACCTGTTTTAAAGATATCTACGGAGTAGTTCTAAAACTAAATACCTGTGTATTCTGCAGCTCGCTGAAGAGCAATCAGCAATAAAGCTGTGCAAATGTGAGTTTGAGCAGGACAAACTACATGCAACTAGGTGATGATATTTTTCAGGTATCATACAACACTTCCTGCCTGTTTCTTGAATCATGAGTTTACTATCAGTGTTCATCCAAACTTATTGATGCCCAGTACTAGAAATAAAGATTGTTAATGTAAGGTGTCTTGAAAATCAAATAAGACTTGTTTTCGCTTTATAGAATATGTCATTGGTTACCTTGCCACCTCACCTGCCTCCAGAAAAAAAAAGGGGGTAATAATATATTTGTTCTTATAGGCCCTTTCAGCCAGGAAAAAAAACAGATATCTACTGTCATGACAGGGGTGTGGGTGGTCAGACCTAGTAGTCAGAGCCAAAGTCCAGTCCGGAGACAGGAGTCAAGTTGGATCGCAGGGTCAGGCTACTGGGAGGCCAGAGGCAGGAGACATACTGGAGGTCAAAAACCACAAGCTAGATGCCAGGAGTCAAGTTGGGTCACAATACCAGGAGATCATGCTGGTGGAGCAGGAGGGGGTAGCAGGAAGCACAGGGCACACAGTCCAGACTAGGTGGAGCCCAGTTGTTCAGACCGCTTCATGTTCCTGCTGCTGTTTTAAGTAGGACCTGTGGGCCAATCCGTTCCTCTGGGACTCTGCCAGTCAGACCTCTGGGGCAGTGCCTCATGCCAGGGCTGGGCTTCATGAGTCTGAGGTAAGTTATTGCCAGCAGGCTTCCACAAGAAGGGCTGGAGTGTGGCTGTTCCTGTGACCCATGCAGGCTTGAGACTGAGACCTGTGGGTCATGACACCTGCAAGGTTGAATGCAGGATGTGTTTACAAGGAAATATTAGGAAAGGTTGGTATAATAACCTGAGCTGTTAGCCAGAACACCAGGCTCTTGCAAAAAAAAGTGCCATTGGATTCTTAATGACCACAATTCACAGAATCATAGAACCATAAGGGTCATTTAGTTACCCCTGTGCCAAGATGTAGGATTTGTTATGTCTAACCCATCCAAGATAGATGGCTATCCAGCCTCCTTTTAAAAGCCTCCAGGGAAAGTGCTTCCATGACCTCCCTAGGCAGTCTGTTCCTTTGCCTTACTGTTCTTACAGTCAGGACGTTTTTCCTGAGATTTATTCTAAATCTTCTATTCTGCAGTTTGAACCCATTGCCTCTTGTCCTGCCCTCTGTGGCAAGAGCGAACAACTTTTCTCCATCTGTTCTATGGCAGCCTTTCAAGTATTTGAAGATTGCTATCATGTCCCATCTCAATCTTGTGTTTTCCAAACTAAACATAACCAGCTCCTTCAGCCTTTGCTTGTATGACTTGCATTCCATCCCTCTGATCATTTTTGTTGCTTGCCTCTGGATCCTTTCCAGATTCTACACATCCTTTCTCTATACTGGTGACCACAACTGAACACAGTACTCCAGTTGAGGCCTAACCAGTGCCCACTAGAGTGACTTGTATACTAGGCCTCTGTTAATTGCATTTGCTTTTTTTGCAACAGCAAAACATCTGAAAGACAGTCACTTACCTTACAGTAACTCTGAGACACGTTGTCCACTAATATTCTAATGACAGTGTGCCAGTGTCCCATGTGAATAAGATCAGATTCTCTTTGCTTACCTATATCTGTTGGGGCTGCACCATAGCTGCACTCATGCCCCTGACTCAAGGGTGAAATAGGCCCATTCACCCCTTAATTCCTTTGCCAATACAGAATCCCACAGGTCTAGGACAGTACATAAGTAGTGATAGAGGGTGTGTTGGGGAATCTGTATGGACAACACATATCAAGGAACCACCTTTACTGTAGGAAAGTGACCATTCTTTCTTCTTTAAGTGATTGAACCGACAGATCCTACACTTAGTGACTAACAAGCAGTTGTCTAATTACTTAGAAGAGGGTATGAGGAATCCTACTTGAATAGTGACTGCAGGACTGCCCTACCAAAGCTAGCATCTGGGCTGGAAAAGTGCAGTAGGGAATAGCAAGTGGTAAGTGTGTGGAATGAGCTTCACGTAGCTGATCTACAAATTTTAGGTATGGGAATTATTAGCCAAAGAGGCATCTGAGGTGGCCTGAACCCTCATGGAATGAGCTGTACTGTGGGCAGGGGGATCTCTCCTAGCTACCTCAAAACAAGTTTTTATGCAGCCAGAGACCTATTTGAATAACATCTGATGGATATATAGGTTGGCCCTTCAGCCTGGTAGCAAATGCCATGAATAGCCTATGTGTGCTCCTGAATGACTTTGTTCTATCTAAATAAAATGACAATACTCTTACAATGACTAATGTGCAACGCTTCATTTCAACCAGGTTAGAATGAGGCTTAGGAAAGAAAACCAGGAGGTAAATGGACTGATTTATATGGAATTCAGAGATACTTTGGTCAGGAGTTTTAGGTGAGGTCTAAGAGTAATCCTGTCCTTGTGAAATACTGTATATGAGGGACCTAACATCAGAGCCTGAATCTCCCCTACCCTTCTAGATATTGTAATGACAACCAGGAAAGCAGGTTTCATCAGGTAGTAAAGGGAGCAGGTTGCTAAGGGCTCAAATGGGGGAACTATATTCAGAAACCAGGAACGAAGTGCTGCAAACAGGCTTACTTTTGGAAAACTGCATTTGCAAAAGATGTTCTGCAGAACTGAGTCCTCGAGAGATCATGTGTGGTTTTCTGGAAATCCCTACTGAGCTGGCCTGCCAGGGTGTTCTGAAGATCAGGAAGGTGCAGAGCTACCAGTGTGATCTGGTGCAGAATGCAGCATTCCCATAGAAGTATGGCTTCCTGATAGAGTAGGGATGATCTTAGTATCCCTTGCCGGTTGATATAGCACATTGCTGTTGTAGCCCTTCTGCCTGGTGAAGCCGGCAGCAAGCAGGGCTTGGTTCAATATCTAGGGGTTCCTTTTCAACAATACTACTCAGAACCAGCTCAAGCCCCCACCCAGTAACCTGGGAAAATTACACACCACCCCTGGGCACATCTGAGAGGCTATACTTCCCCACTCACAAGTACAGAGTCTGAGTGTAGAAAATAAACTTTTAATGAAAGGAGGGAAGTCACCCGACATTACTTAGGGAAAATGCCACAAGCTGGATTCATAATCATAAAACTGTGACCAGGTCACCCACCCCAGAGTGCGTGGGGCTGTGTCTTCTGCTTCATGTTCTTGAGTTCTACAAACAAAAGTTCCTTTTCTGTGCCCCTCTCTGCTCCCTCATCACATCCCACTCACAGTGGCTGTCCTTGGTCAGTGAGGACTCAGAGTTCAGAGGTGCATCTGCATGAGTTCACCTCCCACCCAGTGAAGAAGACACTTTGCTTGCTCTGCCATCTGAGCACTTGCTCTAGCAGGCCACCTAGCCAGCCACCATTTCACTGGCTGCCTCGCCAGCCGCTCGTTGCTCTGCTGACCACCCCACCAGGCATCTGCTTGTGGCTCTGCTGGTTGCCCTCACCAGCTACCACCTGCCTTTCTGCTGAGACCTCTGCAGGTCAGTCTCTTGAGGTTCCACCCAGCTTTCAGTGATTGTCAGATCTTAGTGGGGGAACCTGAAGCAGGCTGGGCAGAAACGGTGTCCCATCACAAATGATTTCAGCTCTAGGAAGCACTTAACAAAACAAAACAAAAAAACAAAAAAGTAGGCTCCTACTGGGGCCTACTTAGCTCTATCTTTGAACAGTGGGGAGGGGCAGGTTAACCCAGTTTCATTTTACTTTTAGCATCTGGTTTATTTAAAAAAAAACACAACACTCTGATGTCCTATGTGATTGATTGGTTACCTTATGTGCTAAAAGAAATTAATCTCTGTGCAGAGAGCAAGCACAAAGCCTACATGTTACAAAGTCCCACAGGACTTTAACTAGAACATACATGGCACATAGAAAGTATGCTGACACTCTGCCCAGCAGTCTATCTGACCCATGGTGAGAAATATTAGCCAGACTCACACCAGGCAATGTACAGTGCAATCTCACTGAGGCAAAGTACTTTTGGAGACTCCTTCATCTATATCTATTCAATGTTACAGAGACAATAATTGGGAATTACTAGTATAATTACCAAAAATCACTTTAGAAATTCTTTAGAAATTGAAGTGAGTGAAAGTATGGACACTACTTGGCAAATTAAAAAAAAAATCCATGTGGCTTCTGGGTTAGTGCAGATTAACTGAAGGATGAGACAAGAGGAGCCTAGCTATATGAGCTGTGACACCAGATATTTGCCTGCTTGGCACTGCTTCACAGCAGTACTGTACTGGCATGAATCACTTTTGTGGTGTTTCTAGGGGAGTACACTGAAGTAAAAATTTGAAAGGACATATTGTCATCTGGTGATCCCTTCGGAAGTGGCCAATGGCAAACCTACCCTTAGATGGCTACTGACTAAATGCAGTGGTTGCCTTTTTAAATTCAGGTTCCAACCTCTCATTACCCTCTGAATTGTACCTAATCTTGACCTTGAGAGTCAGTGCTGAAAAGTCACAGCTGCACTGTCATTTTAGACCAGTTCTGCTTCCAATTTTCCTGATGACAATAGGATCACTCCTGCATATAATACTGTCTAAAACATTTCAGAGTGTAAAGTTTAATGCCTACTCCAATTCATCTCTTCCTCCTCTTCCCCCCGCACCACTTAGTGTCTGTAAGGACAAGTTAATTTAGTCTCTGCCATTCCATCAGGAATTAGGGCTTCATGGGGAGTGGGATGAATAATGAAAATGCCTCATTATTTTCAGCCCCAACACACCATGTGCTTGCACTGAAACCTTTACATGAAACTGAAATAATAAAAGCAAAAGCTGTCATTTTATCTTACAGAAAGATGAATACAAAGATGGTAATGACAAAGACATTTCAAAATGAATCTCAAAAAGATTAACATAACTAATTCTGGTACTTCCAATTCTCATGCTCTAGCTCTTAAAGTTAAACTTGTGCTCAAGTGCTGTCCGGAACTGGGATGCTTTCCTGAACTAGGGCCTAAGACATGAGGGAAATAGGCCAGCTGGAACACATATATGAGAACCACAATTCGTTTTCAATCATCCAAGTTTAACCAGTTTTCCTACTGGGATACAAATCTTTTTCAGGCAATCAGTAGGTTTCCCGACAGTCTGCGGTATTTGCATAATGCCTTTGTTTGCCTCATGGTGAAAGCTATTTACCTGACTTTATGCAAAATGTGAGATGTCAGTTTTCTAGTAGTATAATGGAAAGGCAAGGTGCTTTTATTAAAGCATTATCTGTCAGTAGTTGAATGGTTAGGGATCTGTCAGTGTTTGGCGTTCGAATTGGCTGAAAAAGCCTTGGCATACTTATATTTTCCAAGTGGGTAAACAACTGGACTTATTTTATGTATTGTGAGATTTTGTAGCCATCACAGTACAAGAGCTTTGTCACTATAATTCAGGTGAGTGCACAGTTGCTTATATGAATTTTGTGAGGGGCATGCCTCAGTTTGAATCTAATTTCTGAATGCAATGAAGTCAAATGTTTTGACAAATATTTAAATCCTGACAGCATAATCCTTAGGTCCTTCTTCAGACAATACTTCCCCCAAAGTCAATGAGAGTTTTGCCTGAAGGAGCACTGGGCAAGCATTGCAGGGTTCAGACCTGTAGAAATATTTGAAACTTTAACCAAAGAAGAAATAAGAAACCACATTCTCAAACAGATGGCTGGATTTACCTGGAATAGGGAGAGGATTTTTATAAGACAGAAATCCAGCAGATGGAGTCAGTGAATACTATAAACAAACAAACAAACCTGATTGGCTACAGCAACATCCACGTGAATGTTGCTTCTTACTTCTGATGTCTGAAGGACAGTTTTTTGAATGGAATAAAACATTCTGACATATGCAAACACTACTGGCTGGAGTTAGGGCCAGGGCCAGGGCCAGGAGCAGAGCTGGGTGGAGCCCATAAGGGCTGAACCAGACCCCAGCTGCACCCCCTGAACGTTCCTCTGTCCCCCCCCTAGAGGTATGCACCCCACAGTTTGGAGACCCTCTGATCTAGAGTAATTTTGCATCATCTGCAAACTGCCACCTCACATACATACATAGGAAGACGTGGTCCATTCTGTGAAGAGTGTAGAATCTAATTTTATACAAGACACAATTGAGTGTAGCAAACAAAAGGAGGGAAAGAAGTAGGGGCAGGGATATGGCTAACAAGAATAAGATAATGCAATTATATAGTCACAGCCAATTCCAGGGGCCAGCAAGCAGGGCAGTCAGTCTGGGCACCAATTTCCAGGGGGTGCCATATAGCTGTGCCACTTGTAAATTTTTTTGTTTTGTTTTGCTGCTCTATGGGGTGCAGAAAACTCTTTCTGCTCAGGCTGGCAAAGGCTTAGGGCCTTTCCTGTACATAGCTGCACTGTATGCACAACATGATGGTTCCAAATCTTTTGAAACCTTTCCATTTTATAAATGAGTAAAATCAGGTATCCCCAACCACCATTCAACCTAGCCCTCACTGGGGATCATAAGGGATCAAACCATCAAATTACAAAAACAGATAACTTAGGTGCAGTATAATAGCAGAAAATAGCAGTCATATAAGATTAACACAGAGAATCTGAAGAATCATTTCCCTAGCTAGGCTATAAATTGAACAGGGAATAAGCAGCCATAAAAAAACTAAATAAAAACTCTAGTATGAAATACACCCCATCATGCCAAAGACTGAGCATTAGTCAAACTCTTGGCACACTGTCTTCCCTCTGCCCCACATTCCCTAAGCAACATTCATACACTGCCAAAATATTTATATTTAACAATTATCCCCAATTTTTGACTCTTGGTCACTGTTTGCAGGTTTTCTTTTAGCAAAACAGGCAAAAAAGATCTATAAACAAAAATATAGGTTGATGTTTGTCCAGAATCACACTCCCCTCCTGAGTCACAAGTGTGAGGGCAAGAAACTTTCCAAAGAGTACGTCAAACTTATGTAGCAATCCCCTGTTCAGTTAAAAGGAACAAAAAAAAAAGCTTCAGGCAATGTCACTTGGCAGGTATGAGCTCGAAAAGAAGGCCTCGCCTCTTTTTTCGAAACTAGAACCAAAATATGAATGATGGAAATCTTCTGTGAAGAGGCAACCTGCTGAGAAACCCATTATACTTAGCACTGATTTGGGAAATACTGCATTTCCATGTTCACTGCAAATGTTCTGAGCTGTAAATATAAAAGGACACAGCAGTTGTTGGTGAGGGAAGATAGCTCTCTTCTGTGTTCTTGCTGCACTAAACTATTTTGGTTTGAGGCAGTTTTCCTGGAAGTGAGAGAATGACCTTTTTGCAAGATCTTGATCTCTTCCAAGGAGGTTTTAGTGCAAGCTCAGGCAAATGAAGAAATAATTTTTGTTTTTGTTTTAGGCCCCAGTTCAGCAAGATTCTAAAGCAGTGTGTAACATTAGCCACATAAGTAGCACCACTGGTTCATATATGATACTTCAAGCACATGAGCAATGCACATATATAAATACTTTGCTGAATCAGAGCTGTAGTCATTTTTACTTGGGACTCACTAGTCTACAACCTTGACTCAAGTAAGTATTATGTGAACAGTCTGTACTCATAAAGAAAATCCCATTGACATACATGGGACGACTCTGTTGAGTAAGGACTATTTGCATGACCAGGGTTGCAGAAATAGGACCTGTTTTAGATACACTTTTATTTTTACTGCATTCACAGTAGGACTGGCTCATTAAAAAAGAAAAATTCAGAGGTCGCTGATTCACAGGTTTAAATTATTCCATCCACAAACACTGTTTGCAAATTTTGGGGTTTATTTTAGATTGTCCCCCCCAATCCCTTTTTAAAGTATCAAAAATCCAAGGAGGAGTGAATATTGTTTTCAGTGCTTAATAGGAGGCTATTACAATTCTTTTGTGGAAGATGATTTATTATAAATATTTTATTGATATTAAAATTTGACAATAATAAATTCATTACAAATACATTAATAAGACCTTGTTTGTTCTCAATTGCCTCCTGTGTAAGATCCTCCTCATAAACAACTATTTTCTGTCCTTTCATTGAACCTTTTTGTTTCAAAAGTTATTGTTCCATAGTATGACATATATTAACAAATATATGTACGTATTACAAACATAGGATGTGGTTACAGAAATCCAACCCGCCTCCCCAAGGTCCATGTGCTCCTCTATTGCAGAAAAGAGCACAGAGGGAGCAGAGCTGCACATAAAGATAGACAAGAAAATGTTTCAAAAGTTAGCACTGAATCATGCCAGCTGATATGCATGCAGCTCCTACTTGTGCACTGTAAAGTGGACTTGGATAAAAATCCTCTTGTAGAGGAACACAGAGGATACCTCTCCAGGGACAGTGCCCCCCATTATTGTGCAGGAATACTAAGGATACTTCTCTGGGGGAGGGGCCCCATGTTATTAGGAAAAGACAGGTAATAGTAATGGGGGATTTGATTATTAGCAATGTAGATAGTTGGATGTGTGATGATTGGAAGAACTGCATGGTGAATTGTCTGCCAGGTGCAAAGATTGCAGACTTATTGAAACACCTAGACAGACTTATATGCAGTGCTGGGAGCAGACAGTGGCCATGGTACTTTAGGTAGAAAGGTAGAGGAGAGGTCCTGGAGGCCAAATTTCGGCTGCAAGGTAATTGATTAAAATTCAGGACCTCCTTGGTAGCATTCTGGAAAATGCTTCCAGTTCCCCACGCAGGGCCAGTTATACAGGCAGAACTTCAGGGTCTCAATGTGTGGATGAGAAGATGGTGTTCAGAGGAGGGATTTAGGTTTATTAGGGACTGGAGAACCTTTTAGGAAAGGAAGAGTTTTTATAGAAAGGTTGGGCTCCATCTAAACTAAAATGGAACCGGATTGCTGGCATGTAAAATTAAAAAGGGGTTTTTAAAGTCAGAACTGGAGGAAAGCTGACAGATGCAGAGGAGCACGTGGTTTGAACAGACACATCCCTTAGGGGAGGATTTATTAAAGGGGATAATCTATATCTTAATAAAGAGGAGAGGATAGAAGTTGATAAAGTACAGGTAGGAACTGAAGAAAAATCAGTCAAACAAAAAGTAGTCCCATTCAATTACATCACATGAAGGCAGACAACTAAATAGTCACAAATTTTACAAAAGCTAGAAATCTAAATACTAAGATGGGTGAACTTGAGTGCCTGGTATTAAATGAGGATATTGATATAATAGGCATTACAGAAACTTGCTGATACAATGTTTCTTAATGGGACACAGTAAGACTGGGGTACAAAATATATAGGAATGACCGAATAGGTTGCACTGGTGTGGGAGTGGCACTATATGTGAAATAAAATATAGAGTGAAATAGAGTAAAAATCTTGAATCAAACAGTACCATAGAATCTCTATGAATAGAAATCCCATGCTTGAATAACAAGAGTATAACAGCAGGAATTTGCCACCGACCACTTGACCAGGATGGTGACTGTGAAATGTTCATGAAAATTACACAGACTAAATAAACAGAAACCCCAATAAAAATGGGGGATTTCCACTACCCCCATATTGACTGAGTACATGTAACCTCAGGATGGGATGCAGAGATAAAATTTCTAGACACCATTTATGACTGCTTTTTGGAGCAGCTAGTCCTAGAACCTACAAGGGGAGAGGCACTTCTTAAGTGGAGCACAGGTTCTGGATCAAGAGGTGAATATAGATGAACTGCTCCGTTATAGTGAGCATAATTTAATTAAATCTGACATCCTTATAAGTGAGGAAATATAGAAGAAACCCACCAGAGTAGCGTTTAACTCCTCAAAGGGGAACTACACAAAAATGTGGAGGCTAGTTAAATGGAAATTAAAAGGAATGATCACAAGAGGGAAATGCCTGCAAGCTGCATAGAAACTTTTTTAACAACACCATAACGGAGGGTCAGACTATAAGTATACCCCAAATAAAAAAACAACAGTAAGATCGCTAAAAAAAATGCCACAATGGCTAAAAGTAAAAGTAAAGAGTAAAAGAGGCAGGTAGAGACAAAAAGATATCTTTGAAAATAGGGATCAAATCCTACTGAGGAAAATAAAAAAGGAACATAGACTCTGGCAAGTCAAGTGTAAAAGTATAAGTAGACAGGCCAAAAAGGAATTTGAAGAGCAACTAACAAAAGACACAAAAACTAGCAGAAAAAAAATTTAAGTAAAAATATATCTACTATACATGAGTTTGCTGTAGCCTGGAAATCAGTTTTTGAAGTGCAATAAAATAAACAAGTAATTAAGATGTATGAAAATATTAAAATTACCAAGAAAAATCCCAAGAGAATACCCCTTGCCTCTAATTTCTTCATCTCAAAATGAGATTATTGCTATTACAAATCCAATAAACCATATGGATACAAGGATTATTATTGTCTGATGCTTTCCTAGTCGGATATTACTGAAGGGAAAGACAATTACTAAATATTTTTCCAAAGTCAGATATATCAACAACAAGACAGAGATCTCTGTTAAAAACATGGCCAGGAAACCCATGATATGACATGGTAAACTCTCTATCCAAAGCACAGCATATTTTGTATTTTGTCCACGGTATTTAATGTCAAAGAGTCCAGTGAGAACAACTACACACCCATCAGACAATCAGTACCTATTTAAAAAGAAATTTTCACAGTTTATTAAAAATAGTAATTAAATTTAAAGATTTATATACTAAAAATGTTCTGAGAATTGGCCAGATCCTGTCTGACGTATGCAGTAATGTAATTTAACCCAAGGTTTGTGACATTAGAATGAATTTGATGTAAGTGGCTAAGATAGGGTGACCAGATAGCAAGTGTGAAAAATTGGGACAGGGGTGGGGGTTAATAGGTACCTATATAAGAAAAAGACCCAAAAATCGGGACAGTCTCTATAAAATCGGGACATCTGGTCACCCTAGGCTGAGATCATGCCATGTATACTGGGTTATGGCACTGTAGTAAATTTAGGAACTTCAGGTAACCAACACCTCTCATTTGAAAATCACATACAGATAGGGAGATGAAACTACAAGCTAGTACTACTGGAGCCAAAGCAGAATTCTCTTAGAATCAGATTCCACATCCTCTCTAGAGGCTAGAAGAGGGTAGCATCACACACTCATTTTATAAACGGAAACCAGTATAAATTGAGTTTAAGGAAGTTGCACTTGTTCATAGCATATCTAATTTTGGCCCTGTAGTTAATATTGTTCAAATGCAGGCTCTTAATTCCAAAATTATTGTTAGACAAAATATGGTACATTAATTTGGAATCAATATAATTTTCTGGCTAATTATGAAACATGGAATTTATAAACCACAGTGAAGTTTACTAGTTGCTAGTGCCAAAACTGAGAAGAATAAGATGGCATGGCACATCAAACAATGCACGCAATAGCCAGTCTAGCACTGGTTAACCTTTCTGTTTTCTTGGATGTAAAATTAGCAGTAAAATTAATGAAGTGAAACCATTAGGCTGCATAGACTCTTCTTGACTATTTGAATTTAAGGGTTAACAGCAACTTTCTGCTTATATTTAGAATATTGGAAAATGGGACAAAAACAGTAAAGTTTATTAATATTTTGAAGTTAATGCATTGCTTATTATTTTATCTATAATGTAAATGGTTGAATACTCAAATATACATAGTACAGGGGTCTGTCAGTTTGATTTAAAAATAACACCACTAATATATACTTACAACACAACATTTTGATAGACATGGTGTGCGTCTTGTTTTCAGTTCTGATAAATGATCTCATTCTAGTGACAAAAAGATTTCCAAAACAGGTAACACAAGCTATGGCCCAGACAAATACTCTAAGAACATTATTAGCCAAGAGGTTCTCAAAATGATGAAATCCCATATGTTAATGGTGTGCACATTTGCATGTGGACTGCATAGGAACAATACCGAAACTTTTTGAAATAGCTGAAAGCAAGGAAATGTACTTATAAAATTGCTGTTCAAGCATAGGTCAAAGTCACAGTTATGTATTAGTTATGCAATTACACATAAAGACGTGAAAGAGAGGAAATTCTAACAACCAAAATTATGCCTATTGGTTTAAATAGGAGGTGTAATGTGAATAGCATTTCGCATTAGTCAGTGTAACATGCAACCAGGGTGTAGCCCTTGATCTATGGCTGATATTAGAAGGCTTTTTGTCAGATCAGCTCAAAGCTGGTTTTGTTTTGAGAATGTGGCTACTTTGATCTTGTGAACCTAATGTGTCCCTTTGCACTAATCCAATTCTGCTGTCTTTCTTTTCTTCATACTGGGTTGGCAAAGATGCAGATCTGTTACTATGTCTTGGCAGAAAAGATTTTGACCAGACACTACTTTGCTTTCTGCATTAACAGACCGCTGGTGTGTGTGGACTGACTATAAGCTGATAGTTGACATTTAAGGCCCTCAGCAGACTGGGTCTCATGTATGTTACTGAGTTTCTGACAATTCTAACTTCTTAGGCCAGATGGAATGTGGTTTCTGAGGAAGGCCCATTTCTGCAGATGGGGTGTGTGCAGAAAAGCTCATTCCCAATCTATACTAAAAATAATAGTAAGTTTAAAACTATTGACATTAGGGCTGTCGATTAATCGCAGTTAACTCATGCGATTAACTCAAAAAAATTAATGGTGATTAAAAAAATTAATGGTGATTAATCGCACTGTTAAACAATAGAATGCCAATTGAAATTTATTAAATATTTTTGGATGTTCTTCTACATTTTCAAATATATTGATTTCTATTACAACACAGAATACAAAGCATAGAGTGCTCACTTTATATTATATTTTATTACAAATATTTGCACTGTAAAAATGATAAAAGAAATAGTATATTTCAATTCACCCTCATACAAGTAGTGAAGTGCAATCTCTTTATCATGAAAGTGTAACGTACAAATATTGATTTTTTTTGTTACATAACTGCATTCAAAAACAAAATAATGTAAAACTTTAGCACCTACAAGTCAACTCAGTTCTACTTCTTCTTCAGCCAGTCACAAGTTTGTTTAAATTTACGGAAGATACTACTGATTGCTTCTTATTTACTATGTCACCTGAAAATGAGAACGTTGGCGCTCGCATGGCACTTTTGTAGCTGGTGCTGCAAGGTATTTACGTGCCAGATGCACTAAACATTCATATACCCCTTCCTACTTTGGCTGCCATTCCAGAGGACATGCTTCCATGCTGATGATGCTCATTAAA
>NC_133769.1:325315755-325323310 GCF_003597395.2 Chelonoidis abingdonii
TCGCGGACACGGCAGGTAAACAAACCGGCTCGGCCCACCAAGGACTTTCCCTAATTAAGTGGCGTCCAAGTTTGGAAAACACTGCAATAGTATTACAAGCTATGACATGTTATGAAGCTACGGAGATATGACAGGAGAGGAAAATAGTCAAGTGAAACTGTCTGCATAAACATATACAGCTCTTCCCCCAGACAAAATATACGTACTCTTTGCATACAGTAAATTTTTGGGTAACTCTACCTCTCTTACGATGCTAAGCACTTGAAGAGCTATTCTGCTTCCCAGAAGTATGTGTAACTCCACGTAATCAGGCAGAAATCCCACCCCCCCATGTCATAAAAGAGGTTACTGTGTGGGGAACAGAGGGTAATGCCCTATGGAAATATGAATTACATGGAGAAATGTATTTTTCTTTATTTTATGTGTATAAAATGATATACTTAATATTTTTTGCAGAAACAGAACTCCATTGTGACAAATATTTTAGTATTTAATAATATGGAAAGACTGAATTATCAGAGCTACTTTGTACATTTGTATATGTTAAAGAAATGTCACCATGATGTCTGCTATTTTCCATACACACATGTAGGAAAGGTTCCTCAGGGTTGAAACATTCTTGAATTTATATTTGGAATCTCTATAGTTTCCAGATCTCTGGAAAAGAAGTAAATTTTGTTATCTATAAACAAACTTTAAAATAGTTTTATTTTAGTTATCACGTCCTGAATTACACGACCAAGTGTATTTCCCAAATCACAGGGTAATAAGTAGCCTGTGCACAATGCACTGTATACTGTTTCAACAAGACTACTCTTGGTATTTTTTTCATCACAGTGAGCTTGTTTATGGAAGAGTATAGAATCATAAAAATGGATAGTACTGAAGCTACCTGGATGTCATCAAGTCCAGGCTCCTGTGCTAAATTGTCTAGTAAACCTAGACCATCCCTAACAAGTGTTTGTCCAACCTGTTCTTAAAAACCTCCAATTAAGAGGATTCTACAACCTCCCTTGGAAGCCTATTCCAGAGCTTAACTACCCTTATAGTTAAAAAGATTTTCCTAATATCTTACCTAAATCTCTCTTGCTGCATATTAAGCCTATTACTTCTTGTCCCACCTTCAGTGGACATGGAGGACAATTGATCATAGCCTCTCTAATAAAATAAAACACTTAAATTTGAAGACTATTATCAAGTCTCCTCTCAGTCTTCTTTTCTCAAGACTAGACATGCCCAGTGTTTTTCACCTTTCCTCAAAGGATAGGTTTTTTAAATCTTTTATCATTTTCTTTACTTTCCTCTGGGTTCTCTGCAATTTGCCCACATCTTTCCTAAATATAGCACCCAGAACTGGACACAGTACTCTAGCTCAGGCCTCACCTATGCCAAGTAGAGCAGGACAATTACTTCCCATGTCTGACACACGACTTTCTTGTTAACACACCTCAGAATGATATTAGCTATTTTCACAACTCATCGCATTGTTGATTTACATTCAAGTTGTTATCCAATATAACTCCCAGATCCTTTTCAGCAGTGCTACCACCTAGCCTGTTATTTCCCATTTTGCAGTTGTACATTTGACTTTTCCTTCCTAAGTGTAGTACTTCGCTCTTGTCTTTATTGAATTTCATCTTGTTGATTTCAGACCAATTCTCCAATTTGTCAAGGTCATTTTGAATTCTAATCCTGACCTTCAAAGTGCTTGCCACCCCTCCCAGCTTGGGGTCATCCACAAATTTTGTAATCATACTCTGCACTCCATTATCCAAGCCATTAAAGAAAATATAGTACTGGATACAGGGCTGATCCCTGCAAAGCCACAGTAGATACACCCTCCTAGTCTGATAGCAAACAATTATTAAGTATGCTTTGAATATGATCTTTCAACCAGTTGTGCACACACCTCATAGTAGTTTAATCTAGACCACATTTCCCAGAGTTTGCTTATGAGAATGTCATGGGGGACTGTGTCAAAAGCCTTTACTAAAAATCAAGATATATCATGTCTACTGCTTCTTCCCCCCATCCACTGAGCCAGTAACCCTACCAAAGAAGGAAATTAGGTTGGTTTGGCAGGATTTGTTCTCAACAAATTCCATGCTGGCTATTCCTTATAACCCTATTATCCACTAGATGCTTACATATCTATTGTTTAATAATTTGTTCCAATATTTTTCCAAGTATTGAAGTTAGGCTAACTGGTCTATCATATTCCAGGTCCTTTTTGTTCCCCTTTTTAAAGACAGGCACTATGTTTGCCTTTCTCCAGTCCCAGAGGATTTCACCCATCCTCCAGGCGTTCTCAAAGATAATTGCTAACAGTTCCGAGATTTTTTCAGCTAGTTCCTTAAGTATCTTCAGATGAATTTCATCAGTCCCTGCTGACTTGAATACATCTAACTTATCTAAATATTCTTTAACCTGTTCTTTTCCTATTTTGGCTTGCTTTCTTTTCCTCTTGTTAAGTGCGTTCAGTAGCTGGTCTCCCTTAACCTTTTTAGTGAAAACTGAAGCAAAATAGCCATTAAACACCTCAGCCTTCTTGATGTCATCTGTTAAGGGGTCACCTTTCCCACTAAGTAAAGGAAAGTGTAGTTCTTCTGTTTTTCTCTTGCTCCTAACGTATTTAAAGAGCCTCTTCTGATTGCCTTTTATGTCCCTTGTTAGGCGTAACTCATTTGGCACCTTAGCCTTTTTGATTTTCTCCTTACAAGCTTGTATGTTTCTTTTATACTCCTCCTTAGCAATTTGTCCACGTTTTCATATTTTATAGGATTCCTTTTTGATTTTCAGGTCATTAACGAAAGCGCTTGATGGTGCCATATTGGCCTATTTACTATTTCCATATGTCATATATAATATATGTTTTGTCTCCACTAAACTGGGATTCACTAATTTGAGTGTCCAATGATATGAGATCTCAGTCTCAAAGAACTATGATTTCCTGGCTGATTATTAGGGTTATTATGCTCTGAAATCCTTAAAGAATACACCACGTTTATAAACAAATGAAGGGAGTCCAATAGAATATTGTAAATATGCCAGATATCCAATTCTTTATTGCACTACTTTCAGCAAATTATAACAGAAAATATTTTAAGGATACCAAAAATGTAAAAAAAGCAAAACAAACAAAAAACAAAAGACAAAAGACAACCTCCCCTCGCTGTCCCTAAAATATACAAAAGTCTTTGAGTCCAAATAGTCTCAAATGATTTAAAAAATGTAGTTTCTGCCTTGTTTTGGAAACTACT
This sequence comes from Chelonoidis abingdonii, assembly GCF_003597395.2. Classification (NCBI taxonomy): domain Eukaryota; kingdom Metazoa; phylum Chordata; order Testudines; family Testudinidae; genus Chelonoidis; species Chelonoidis abingdonii. The sequence goes on from NC_133769.1 coordinate 325,319,016, forward strand.
GTTTAAAAGACTGTACACTCACAAAGAGTGTATAGTTCAAATAACTATAGACGTAAAGCTTGTTAGATCAGTCAAAACTTAGTGTATTGATTGGATTTTAAATAAATGCCCCAGTTCAGTGATTTCTATATTCATCACCATGTTCAGGTTCCCTGCTGATATCTTAAAGGAATCCATTTTTGAAAGACACGTTATAGTTAACAATAGCATATAGCAGTGTGACAGATTTATAAAAAGAACAGGAGCTGAGGCCACTGGATCATTAGGGGAGGAGATGAAGGAGCACACCAAGTGACTAAATTGTAAAGCTTTATTAATAAAATAACAGCGGTGAGTGCAGGGTGCTCCCCATGTCACTCAGAGGAAGGAAGAAAGCATTAGTGCCCATGCCCTAATCCACTTTCATACTCACATACGCACAATCCAAGGCTGGCCAAGCCTGGGTATAACGTAAGAAGAAGAGGGAGAAGGGTAGACAGGAGTTCTGTCCTGTGCATAGGCCATCTAAGGTCCACTGTTGATCTCCGACTTGCTTTGGCTCTCAGGAGGGTTTTTAAGTCCTGGGTTCTTTTGGGGGCATTTCATTCAGGGACCTCTGTCCCCCGTGCTCTTTGTCCCAGTCCAAATCAGCTTTCTGCGGCTTCCTCCACTTTCCCAAAACACACCAGCTTTGAGACTTTGTTTTCCCCCTCACTGGCCTTCATTGTCTCACTAGTTTTCACAGCCTCTGCAGTCCTGCTTAGCTTAGTTTTCCTTTCTCACGGCTGATCAGAGTTGGAATCTAGTCTCCCGTCTTTCTTGTCCAGTAGCTGAGAGTCGGTCGTGTGCAGTGGCCTTGGGCTGAAGTCAGCCTCTTATCTTTGGACCTAGCTGGAGCATCGAGTTAACCCATTCCCTTCTCTCTCCCTCCTTGTTTGGCCTCTTGAAACCTGCAAAGGAACCTTTCATTCCACACTCACACCTTTAACCCTTCCTGAAATACCTTGCAATGCCTTCAATAGCATTAGCGACATACTGTGCTGATCTGCCTCCAAGGGGACTCCCTGAGGGAGGAGGCCATTGGGTTGTGACAGCAGTCACATATTCATGCTCTAAGTTTTGTGGATAAATTTTAAGACTAATTTTGTTAATTTATATAGAGAAAAACATGTAATTGGACCTGGTTAACTTGCATCTTTTAGCAACCTCCTCTTAATTGGGATTTAAAAAATTAGGATTAATAAATCAAACTTGTACCTGTGCATGACAATAAGTACCTGATTTATCTGTATGCCTTGATGCCATTGGGAGACGTACATGCACAGATAAACCAGGTATAGATTAACCATAACTACCTGTATTCTATTAACATAAATTTCAGGCCAATTTACAATAAATTATAAATTTAGCTTGTTATAGATTGATGTTTATCATATGAATCTACTTGTCAATGGACAACCAAAAAGGATGCAGAAATTCTGCCATATATTTCATGTTAAGGCAGTATGTGGGTAAAACCAGAGCAGGAGACATACGATTGTCCCCCAAGGAGTTAAATCACGAATTTAATTAGCACTTTTTTTTTAACAAGCATCATCAGTATGTCCTCTGAAATGGTTGCCAAAGCATGAAGGGGCATCTGAATGTTTAGCATATCTGGCATATAAATAGTTTGCAATGCTGACTACAAAAGTGCCATGCAAACACCTGTTCACTTACATGTGACATTGTAAATAAGAAGCGGGCAGTATTATCTCCCATAAAGGCAAACAAACTTGTTTGTCTTAGCAATTGACTGAACAAGAAGCAGGACTGAATGGGCTGGTAGACTCTAAGGTTCACATTGTTTTATTTTTGAGTGCAGTTATGTAACAAAAAAAAATCTACATTTGTAAATTGCACTTTCACGATAAACAGAACACATCACAGTACTTGTATGAGGTGAATTGAAAAATATTATTTATTTTGTTTGTCTTTTTTACAGTGCAAATATTTGTAATAAAAATATAAAGTGAGCACAGTACACTTTGTATTCTATGTTGTAATTGAAATCAATATATTTGAAAATGTAGAAAAAACATCCACAAATATTTATAATAAATTTAAATTGGTATTCTATTATTGTTTACCAGTGCAATTAAAACTGTGATTGAGATTAATTTTTTTAATTGAGTCGGTATGTTTTGAGTTAATTGCTTGAGTCAACTGCAATTTACTTTCAGCATATATACCCATTCATATTTCCAAAGAGTTCCCTGTATTCCTAATGCTGTCCTGCTTCTGCAGTCTCTTCCAGGATTGGAAGATTTATAGGACCAGTTACACTTGCTATATTTGTTCTGTGAATGATCATGAAATGAAGCACTGAAATGTACCTAAAATAATCCAAATAGAAAAACCCTTCTGATTCAGACACCATCCTCACTTTGGGTCGCAGCACAATGCAGGCTTTGAACATCAATGATTTTCATGGTAAGGCAAGATAGGGGAAGGTATCAAAAGATGACGCATAGGAGAGCTACTAAGAACAGTTTGTGGTTAGTACCAACTTCTATCTGAAATGATCAGAGCCTTTTGAAGTAAAGAATTGCCTTTTTTGCTCAGCAAACCATTTTGAACATTCAGACAGGTGTAAGAGGTTTTCCTCTTCTTTAACAAAAACAGAATAGCTAGAAACTCAATCATACAAAATTAATGTTAAACTTTCCATTTCTGCAGATTACTGGAAAAAGCCCAAATAGTACATCAATGTGATGGTAATAATTTTAAAGTTGTACTATATTCTTGTGTTTCACCTGCAAACATGAGGAGTCTGTAATAAGTATTTTTGGCAAGAATGTGACATGTAGAAGGGAATCACAGATTGAGCATTCATTGGTAGACGACCCTAAGTAGAGGAAAACAGACAATCTTTTGAATTCAAACTTTTATAGCATCCCTATTTTATAAAATATGATTGCTATGAATTACCTCTATTGAAATCATAGCAATCTGAAAGAAAGCTTTACAGAGGAATAAATTGCAGCAAACATTTTGGAACATAAGACCTACCATACTGGGTCAGACCATTGGTCCATCTAGCCCAGGATTCTCTCTGATAGGAGCTAGTACTAGAGCTTCAGGGGGAGTATACAGAACAATTTGGAGAGATCGATCTCTGCGTATTCCTCATGGCTTCTGGCAGTCAGAGATTTAAGGTCACCCTGAGTCTGGGGTTAAATCCCTGAACATTTTGACTAATAGCTATTGATGGACCTATCTCTCCAAGAACATATCTAGTTCTTTCTTTAACCCAATTATAGTTTTGGCCATCACAAAATCCAATGGCAATGAGTTCCACAGATTAATTGCACACTGTGAAAAAGTACTTCCTCTTGTTCGCATTAAACCTGCTCCCTATTTATTTAATTGTGTATTGTGGGAAAGGATACAAAAATTTCTCTGTTCATTTTTTCCACACCATTCATGATTTTGTAGACCTTTTATCTCCCCTTAATCATCTCTTTTCTAAACTGAACAGCCCTAATCATTTTAGTCTCTCCTCATATTGAAGCCATTCCATACCCTTAACCAGGGCTGGATTTCCAATTAGGCACAGTAGCACATGCATAGGGGGGCTGGCATTCTAAGGGGGTTGCCAAATATGTGATTTTCTAGCCCAGTTGGACTATTTTTAGCTGACAGTTCCAGGATTTTTTAGCAGTTAAGAGTTGTGGTATTTTGGTCTATTTTGCTGCCCTGCTGCCACTGGCCACACTGTAGGGAGTTCCTGGGAGGGAGCCTCCTGATCTGCCCCATCTCCTGCTGACACACCACACACACCACTTGTCTCAAGTAGTGCCCCCTCCCCTTAGGTGATGTTTGCAGCATGCGCAGAATTCTTGTCAAAGTGAGGTAGAATTTTTTTTCCAGCAGTAAATGTGGTGTGGTTCCACCTTTTGCCCACAAGAGGCCACTGTGGCACCAGAACAGCTTGAGTTGGTTGAGACTGACTGGTCTGATGAGTGCAGATCTGGCCTTACCATGAGGCGAACTGAGGCGGCCACCTGAGGCTCCGAACTGTGGCGGGGAGGGGCACCTCTAGGACAGAGAGTGTAGAAAATTGTGTCTGCTGCGGGTGCATATGTATTTTCTCTGCTCTAGATGCACAGAGATGGTGGAGTGCTGTGTTGGAGGAAAAAGGGCACAAGAGACATAACAGGCAGGCAGGAGAAAAGATGAGAGGGAATAACAGAAAGCAGCAGGAGCTGCAGGGAGAGAGAGTTATGTACCTCTCTAACACCCCCAGGAGCCTGGACTGATTAACACCAGCTTCT
>NC_133769.1:325338855-325381131 GCF_003597395.2 Chelonoidis abingdonii
TTTTTTTGTATTCTTCCCCTCTGCCCAGCCGCCCTTACAAGGATGTTAAATTTACTTACATTATGGTCACTATTACTGAGCATCTCAGCTAAACTTACGTCTTGGACTAGATCCTGTGCTCCACTTAGAACTATATCAAGAATTGCCTCTTCCTTTGTGGGTTCCAGGACTAGCTGCACCAAGAAGCAGACATTAATAGCATCTAGACCTTTTATCTGTTCTTCATGCCCTGCGATACAATTCACCCAGTACTTAATTAAACAAAGCTCTCCCTGAAGGCAGTGGAGAATTTGACTGATTAAAGGCTGCTGGCTTTGCTCTCTAGACAAGACTCTTAAATACTCAAAATGTAGCATCAGGTTTTTGCTCTGTAAATCCCCCTGAATTTCGCACAGTCCTACTCTAGAGACCCCAACTGGAAAAAAAACTTCATGTGTAAAATGCAGGTACTTATCTTTTTTCTTGATCTCCAGAAAGCTCTCCAGGTGCATGTGAATCCCCTCCAAACTCTACTTTGCATAACCTGGGAAATTGGCCCAAAAATCTTGTTACTGACAAAGTGAAGGATATTGTTGTATAGCCACAACTCACATGGTAAACACCAATGCAGCTGAATGCCCTTCTTCAACATCAGCTTTGTTTCTGTCTGATATTGGGCTCTTGGTCTTGACACGTTAACTTAAAGAGGGACCCTTGTACTCATGATCTGATCATAAAGCAGAAACAACAGAAGTTGTCTAATTCTTATTCTGTTTGTTGAACCAACTGATAAAATGACCATTTCCAAAAGGCTCCTGAAGGCTGTGCATAAAATAACCAATTATTATTAGTTAATTAACAATAAAGATTGTTCCCTTGACAAAATGCTATGAAGCAGAAGTGTCCCTGACTAGAAGTTATGAATGGAAACAAATCAAGTGGTGATTAATATGATTTAAGGGGGCTTTATTGCTGTCAATTTATGAACTGTTTATTTACTTACAGTACAGTAAGAGCATCACATTCCAGGAAGGTGGTATTAGTTAAAGCCTTGATACAATTGCCTTCAAAATCCCTGAATGAAAAACAAGAGTTTTTATTTACTTTTTATGAACAAATCATACAAATATTTTCATGGCAGTGGCCCCAAGACTCTAGGCTGTTCTGGGCTTTTGAACCTTCTTTTACTACATTTATTTCCAAACCATCCCTTATTCAATACCTGGTTCCAGGACATAATATAAATGTCAAAGAAAGGAAACTCTATTACTAGCCCAACTGTGACCGTCCCCTCTCTCATTTCATCAAAACTAAACCAACCTGCCTGACATTTCTCATGTGTAGTCTGTGTACTGAAGTATACAGATCAGGGATGGCCAAACTTACTGATCCTCCAAGCTGCATACAACAATCTTCAGAAGTTCAAGAGCCAGGATGTGCCTGCTGGGGCTTGGGACCTCAGCCCATTTCCTGCTGAAGCCCCAAGAACCCCCTCCACACACACATACACCTGCTGGGCAGAAGAAAGAGGCAAAGCGTGAAAGAGTCATGTGTCCCCCTCTGATTTTTGCCAGGGTTTGCTGGCCCCACTCAGTCCCATAGTGCCACTGGGCCCTCTCCCTGCACAGCAGCTGCTGGAGCTGGCAAGCTGGGAGCTGCGGCCATGGGAGAGGCAATGGCAAACAGCTGGGAGATGCAGGGAGAGCTGCTACTTTTGCTGCTGCCTCTCCCCATGGAGCTGAAGGAGCAGCCTCTCCCTGTCGCTTCCAGCTGTTTGCTACTGCCTCTCCACAGGGGGCTAACAGCTGGGAGATGCAAGGAGGGGCAGCTGAAAGTAAGGGGGGCAGGACTCAAGCTGTTGGAGGGGAACCTTTTAATTGTGCCCCCACCCTCAGCAGGCACCAGTCATCTCTGGCAAATGTCCTTAGCCCACCACCCCGCTGCAGGGCTGCCTACCAGACTGGGGCAACGGGGGCATGGGGAACTACACAAGCCACACCACTTTAACTGTAAAAGAGCCACGTGCTCTCTAACGAGCCACGGTTTGGCCACCCCGATATAGATTATTATGGCAGCAGGCATCAGCAGGTGGTACTGTTACACATACTCTGAGAAACAGAACTTGTAAGACTGAGAACAAGTTTTTAGTCTGTTAAGAAATACTGTATTGCTAGTTTTGTTTTGTCGGGAGAATCTGTGGCAGATAGAAGAGAGTTTGCTCTTGGCTTTAGTCTCTATATTTGGAGGAAATTCTTAGGACAGGGTAAATATTGGGCATTGATATGTGGGGTAAGATTTCTGGAAGAGCTAATTATATATATCAAGTTACAATTAGAATATACCCAGATTCTGCATCACTGAATTCCTCCCCATTAGGAAGCTCACCTGCCCCAGAATTCTGCTACTGTATCAGCAGAGGAGTGTCACCGACATAAGAAGAGGGACAACTTTCAGAAGGGGCAACTTTCTATATTTAAGTTTGTAGACAAGTGGTTGAGGCACCTGTCAGATGATGGTTTGAAACACAGGAGAGTTCAACTTTTGCAAATTTCCTGATGCTGTTTTGGGAAATGTCCAACTCTCAAAAATGGCTGACCTAAAAACTCCACATCTGATTTGTTCTGTTATCTTCACAGAGGCCAAGTGACAATTTTCAGACAACCATAACTTAATGTTCTAGTATGAGGTTTTTGAAAGCGCTCAGTGTTGGCTATTGACTTCAGTGGGAGCCGAGTTATGCCAGTGTTGAGTGTTTTTGAAAATTCCACCCTTAAATGTTAACAATTTATTTGAGTAAATAACCAGATAAACCTTTTGAATAATGTACTTACATCCAGTTAATAAAAGTTCTGTTTCTCAGAGTATGTGTAACAGTAATCTTCTGACACTGGTATATCAGGTATTTTCTTAATAAACAATAAATAATAAATGCTCATGAAAGGAGTTAAATTGACAACCCCAGAGCATTTTTTTCCATAAAATAAACTACAACCCAGGCAGTGGTAGTGCCAGTTTCTTTCAATCCTGTTCCCCAGTCCTATTCTGGAGGCACCAACTGTAAAGGCTTAAAGGATATTTTAGGTTCCTTATCCATTTCTTCATTGATCATTCTGGGAAGACTGGCAGCATGGAGACCAATTAGTATCAACTGCAGTGGTTTCTGTGATGTAGGCCACTGTTTGCCAGGAGCTTGATTGAGACAATCAAATAGTTTAAAATAAATCATTGCTCTAAAATTGCTGCTTAATCATTTTTCATCTCAACTGACCTGGACAGGATTTGAACCAATGGCCTACTAGTTAAAGCCTCTGTATCAGATTATCAAAACCCTGAATTATTCAATTCCATGCAAATTATTCAAAGCAGCTGTAGTTAAGTTTTCAAATAAACAGGCTGTAATAATATATGTTTGAGAAAGAAATCCAGGAACTCCTGAGGAGAGCTAGGCAACTAATGGATTTTTTGATTCTCTGGCAATTAAAAAAAATAATCAAAAATAAGTTTTGTTTTGGATCGATCTGAAAAATGACATTTTAAAAAAATTTTCAGTGAATTGAAAAACCAAGGAATGTTTGAGTCCAAACATTTTAGTGGTGTCTCCTTATAAGTTTTGGGCCAGTGGTTAGAGCCCTCACCTTGAAAATAGGAAACCTGGATTCAGTTCCCCCTTCAGCCTGATAAGGAGATGGGATCTGAATTTGGGCCTCCTAGGAGAAGAGCACCCTTGCCACTGGGCTTTAGAATATTCCAGTGCAGGGGCTTTCTCGGTCTCGTCTCTTGAAGCTGTTCCACTTTTAATAAAATAAATAATTAACCAGCCCTTGGAGCCAGGACTTGAACTGTTCTAAGTTCAATCCCTTCTGCTGATCAGGCACAGAGTGGAATTTAACCCACATTTCCCACATCCCAAGTGAGTGCTTTAACTGCTGGGCTAAAACTTAGGCCTGGTCTACACTGGTAGGGGGGGGAGTGTTGTTGTAAGATACGCAACTTCAGCTACGGGAATACCATAGCTGAAATCGACGTATCTTATTCCAACTTACCTCCTGTCCTCACAGCGCAGAATCAACGGTCGCAGCTCCCCCATCAACGCTGCTACCGCCGCTCGCTCCGGTGTAGTTCCGGAGTCTCAACAAGACGCGATATATCGATCCCCGATAAATCGATCGCTACCTGCTGATACAGCGGGTAGTCTGGATGTACCCTTACAGAGGAAAGCACCAACACCACTGTCTCCTCTAGCCATTTTGTGAGTCTCGTCCTCCTTTCCTTTGCTTTTGTCAAAAGTCAAAACACTTTTTGCCTAAAAGTCAAAACACATTTTTTGGATAGAAATGAAATTAAATATTTTGTTTCCCTATTATTGATATTTTTCAGTTCAACGGAAACTATTCAGTGAGCCTGATATGAATTCACAGATAGTTTTGATGGAGACAAAACTACATTTTTCATTGAGTAAAACTATTCGCCCAAAAAGTTTCACCCAGCTCTGCTCCTGAGTCCTAATCCAAATTTTATTTTTAGACTATTCTATAGTGCTCATCACCACAGTATCTGAGCACTATATAAGTACTTCAATATTACTTCAGTTTTCTATGTCCATTGTAAAACAGGGTAGGAGTTTACTATATAAATCCAAGAGTTTTCAGTTTAGAAGCAGGGCTTTCTTTGCGTGTTATGAATGTAAATAAATAACTTTGACATAATTCAAATCTTAATAATAGCATAGTACTTTATAGTGTGGACAATAACGGACCTTAAAAATGGAAGGAAATTTGAAAGCATCCCTTATTATTAGGAAAAGTTGAAAGATGAGATTCATTCATGAGGAAAATATTTGAAAATCTTAAGGAAAAAAGGAAGTATATTATGGCTTTTAACTGGTAGCAGATATGAGAAATGTACAAGACTAGTACTTACGTAAAAAACAAAGACTTTAGCTCAGTAAATAGCTGCTGTGAAATTTTCACTATTAGGTTACCATCTAGAATTCTAGCAAGACATATATAAAATTAATTAAAAATGGTCCAGAAAACTAACTAATGAGGAAGTTAGATGAATGGTTTCTTTCTGAGGTCACAAAGTGACTAGAATTTGATATCTACAGTAACTAATATGCAGCCTATGAGATGATTGTAAGGATTGCAAAATATCTGCTATCATGAATGACAGTTTCTAATTCTTTTTTTTTCTGCAAAACCAATTACAAACATAACATTTATGTTTTGGTTTTATCATTTTAAATCTACAATGTAGGCATACATTTACAATGACTGACGTTGCTTTGAAAAGTAAAGAAAATGGACACTCTCAACCATTTCAGTTTGTGTAGGTCTCTGAATATCCCAGGTCTCAGACTGGTGATACAGTTATGACTGAGGGCTGGTCTACACGGGGGGGAGGGGGGTGTATCGATCTAAGATACACAACTTCAGCTACGTGAATAGCGTAGCTGAAGTCGAAGTATCTTAGATTGATTTACCTCGGGTCCTCGCGGTGTGGGATCAACGTCCGTGGCTCCCCGTGTCGACTCCGCTACCGCCGCTTGCTCCGGTGGAGTTCCGGAGTGGATGGGAGCATGTTCGGGGATCGATATATTGCATCTAGATGAGACACGATATATCGATCCCTGAAAAATCGATCACTACCCGCCGACATGGCAAGTTGTCTGGACGTACCCTGAGATATCTGTGAACAAAGGACTATAATGTTAAGACTAAAATAACTGCACCTGAATCTAGATTAGACTATTTTAAAAACAACCAAAAAACAAAACAAAGTTGAAAGCTTCTTGCAGTTAGACATTGATGTGACAACAGTTATGGAATATTCATGGATGACTGTAGCAACTGCTTTTGTGTTTAAAACCCTGGATGATAGCAATTTAATTTCTGTCTCTCACAGAGGTTGTCTGTACTACAAGAACAATACAATTTGATTTAATCCTTCTTTTCTCATGCTGTTAGACATTTAAAACTACTGTGGATAAAGTACTTGCAAATGTACTATAGGAAACAATCTTGCACTATATGGAGGTGTTGTGTTCCTGTGATTCAGTGAACAATATTTGCCTTGATCCTGCACACTTCCTTTTAAGATGAATGCAGGCCTAGTAACAAGAACTCTTAGTATTCATATAAGTGAACATTCAAATGTTGATTCCCAAAGTTAGGCATCTAACTCCATGTTAAGGGACCTAAATAAGTAGCTTGATTTTTCAAAGATGCTGAGTATCTACAACTCCCACTTGAAAATGGCAGTTCTTCACTATCCCTGAAAAATCAGTACATTTGCTTGAAATAGATAGCAAAATTTGGACTGAGGTGCCTAACTTTAGAAACCTAACCGACTAAAATGCTGTGTAAACATCAAACTAATGAATCCTCATCACCACTGTAAGGAAAATATAGTAACTGATTATTATTATAGGTCGACACTAAGACACAAAGAGGTTAAATGACTTGCATATAGTCACAAAGCAAATTCAGAGTCAGAGCTGGAAACAGACCTCAGGAGTTCGTGGCTCCCAGCAATCTTGCTTGAAAGATTGAAAGAAAGAGCACAGCTGAAATTTCCTATAGGAATATTTTTTGCAACCTGTTATGAAATTCAATGTTATAAGTTATGCACATTCAATTGTATACACTAGGCAATTAATTACATTAAAAGGTAAATATAAAGCAAGAGATTACTCACAATATCTGAAGTCTGTATAACCCAAAAAATGCTTTCCTTGTGTAAGCAGAGTCAGGATGAGCTCTACCCTGACAGCTGGTGGTGAATTATGGCGAGTGTGGAAAAGAATTTCAGAGGCTGATCGTGTTTGCATAGGCATACCCACGCCGCCTGGCATAGCCCATGGCATCCTGGGATGGTTGCTTTGGCAGCTGTGGGATCCCCAGTTTCTTTGTTGTTGGGGCGAGAGGAGTGGAGTGTTGTCACCCTGATTGTGTGGACAAGGAACTGTGAAATTGCTTTTTGACAGGGAGTCTCACCATCAATTGAGTGGCACTAGCTAGACAAGGGAGTGGGCTCCTTGTGTGAGCCAGAGGCATTAATTGCATCTTCTCCTCTCTCCACTGTTGAATAACAGAGCTGATTTTTGATTCCCTTAAGAATTTAAGTTACAGGTTCCTCAGCTGAACTCACTAAGAGCTGAAATCCCTGAAGAGCTGTGCTAACCAGTGAGGGAGCTGGATTCAAGAGCCCAGGGAAAAGGACACGGCCTAGCTGAGGTGTTTTCAGAGCAGCTAGCAGAGTGGAGCAGTTTGTGGGACAGTTGGAGCAGCCCACGGAGCGAGCGGAGCCGAGGAGTTTGCGGGGACGGCTGGAGTGGATCACAGGATGGCTGGTGGAGCAGAGCAGCTGGCAAAGTGGAGTGGAGCAGAGCTGAGCAGTTTGTGGGGAAGGTGGAAGCAGAATCCCACGGAAAGGCAGGGCAGTTGGCCCCAGACCACATAAGGTACACCTTTCTACCCAGGCTGGCGGGGGGAAAACCCCTTCAGATAGACTCTTGAACTCTGGGGCTGCACTGACCCAGGACAGAGACTTTTGGGTTGCGGGACTTTTGGGACTGTGGGTGATTTTTGGGTTGCTGGACTCAAGAGCCCAGGGAAATGGACACGGCCTAGTTGAAGTGTTTTCCCAATTTAATGCTATGTTGTTTATCTCATGTTATTAAACATTTTCTGCTACACTGAGACTCTGTGCTTGGGAGAGGGGAAATATTGCCTCTTTGAGGCACCCAGCAGTGTGTATAAGATTTTCCCAGGTCACTGGGTGGGGGCTCAAGCTGGTTTGCATTACGTTGTAGGGAAGGGACCCCTATATATTGAACCCGGCCCTTGCTGCCATCAATTTGGCCTGGCAGAAGGGTTACACTTGAAATAGTTTGAATGCAATTATGTTGCAGAAATATGACAGGGATAAGATTAAAACAACAGGGTAACTATGTTTCACAAACATTTTACAATTGCAGATGTCTCATAATCTCACATTTACCCCTTCTGCCATGTAAACCCACTAGGCTAAATTAATTCCAGGTGTAATATCTCTGAAATCAGTGGAGTTACACAAGGGAGGAATATGGTTCAATATTTTCCAACCAGAATGAAACTCTCTTGACAACTTCTTCAGCTTTACTCTTTGTGTCAGTCTGTAGGGAATACCGTCTCTCACTGCCTCAAGGAACAAGTTCATTTGTGTCTGTGAAATGTAGTCTCATATGTTATAAGGAAATAATATGCAGAACAGTGTGGGGGAAAGGCCTCTAGAGTTCCTCATCGAGCTTATATTGTTCTGAGTTTTATCATGCAAGGACAATCTCTATTCACATTCAGGGATGCACATATATTATCATGTGCACTGAGAAGAAAATAAACCCTACTGTGTTTACATGTCATTAAAATAGAAGTAATTCTAGTGCCACTCCATTCTTTAAATGATGTGACCCTCTCAAATGATTGTAGTTTCTGAAGGCTGCCAGTCTGTTCTGGATGGAAGGCAGTTTGAGCTGTCATTAGGACCTGCCTAATAACAAACACATAAACCTCAAATGAGATGGGATAATCTCATATACTGTGTTCTTGGACGATTTACTAGGATTTACTTTGTCTGCTACAGTGTATGAATTCCTGACATTTTAGCTGTCACTCTTTTCTCATGTAGAAAAGCCAGGATTATATGTACCTAGTGCTTTGTGTTTACAGTTTAACCCTATGAAGGTTTATCTGAGAATGACATTTGGTATGAAGCAGTTATGAGCACAGCTCATATTTTTGTTGTTGTTGCTAGTAGCTATATTTAACAGAATCACAGCACATTCTACCAGACTGTATAATTTACATAAGGGTTCCTCTTACTAAATGAACATCAGATTGGTTTCTATAGTAACACTGATAAAGCCATACTTAAAGCTTCATAAGCTGAATTCCAGTAAAAGGTCCTCTAATGCTACCATTTTTAAAATTCATTTTTGTTGACGTGGGGCCCAGAAGTGCCACAGAGGATCGTGGCCCAATTGTGCTAGACACTGTACAAACATGAAGGAAGACAGTCCCAACCTCAAAAAGCTTATAATTCACACATGAGATGACAAACAATATATAAAACTTACACAATCTACAACTAGCTGAAAAAGATATTGCATCCATTAGGGTGTTTGGTTATTTAGCACTTAAAAACAATATATGAATTAATAAAGAGACCTGAACCATCTCTCCATGCCCTGAGTGATGAATAAAACAATAACTTTAATTTTTTTCAAATGTTAATACATAAAGCCTATATTCTACTTTCTACCTTTCTGCAAACCTCCCATTGTCACTAATGGCAATTCTGAGGCCTAATTCATCCCTAGCACGACTCAGTTATCATCAGTGGGACTATTCCAGTGACGACTTTAGCCCCTGCTGCATATTGAGGGTAATATATGTCCCTAACTTTGTAGGCCTACCCCACAGATCATCATTAAAAATACAATTCAGTTCCCTGCATAGAATAAATTTGTCTGCAGTGTAGTTGTAGCTGTATTGATCCCAATATATGAGAGAGACAAGGTGCATGAGATATTTTTTATTGGACCAAGTTCTGTTGATGAAAAGGACAAGCTTTTGAGCTACACAGAGCTCTTCTTCAGATCTGGGGAAGGAAACTAGAAACTAGCCACTGGGGTTTCCTTCTCCATAACCAAAGAAGAGTTCTGTGCACCTCAAAAGCTTGTACAGTAAAAGCTTTGTTATCTGGCATGTTGGGGAAATGGGGGGTGCCGGTAAGTCAAAAATTCCAGTTAACTAAGAGGGAGAGAGTTTGGGTGTGAGAGGGGGCTCAGGGCTAGAGATTGGAGCATGGGAGGAGTGTGGAGCATGGGCTCTGGGAGGGAGTTTAGATATGGGAGGGGGCTTGGGGCAGTGGGTTGATGTGCAGGAGGGACTTTGGGGTGCTTTATCTGGGCAGTGATCACTGTGGGCGGTTCCCCACAAGCAGTGACATGTCTGGAGAGACGTGACCAGAAGGCTCTGCGCACTGCCTCCACCTGCAGGTGCCACTCCCGCAGCTCCCATTGGCCAAGGTCAATGCTCCTAGGTGGAGGTGCGGCCAGGTGGTTCTGCACACTGTGTACACCTGCAAGTGCCACCTCCACAGCTCCCATTGGCTATGGTTCCTGGCCAATGGGAGATGCGGAGCCAGCGCTCGGGGCAAGGTGCAGTGGGGGCAGTGCATGGAGCCCCCTTGGCCTTTCCTCTGTCTAGGAGCATTCACTGTGGCAAATGGGAGCTGTGGGGGAGGCGCCTGAAAGCAGAGGCAGAGCGCAGAGCCACTTGACGTACCTCTACACACATGTGGCCACTTGCAGGGAGCCACCCAAGGTGAGCGCCACCCAGATCTGGCATTCAAAACCCATCCCGCACCCCAACTCCCTACCCCAAGCCCCCTCCCACACCTAAACTCCTTCCCAGAGCCCATGCCCCATTTGTAAAGTTCCATATAACACAGCTTTTCCTGTACCTACCACCAACAGATGTTGGTCCAATAAAGATATTACCTCTCCTAGCTTGTCTCTCTAGAATAAATTTGACACTCCTAGCTTAGCTAGTGTTTAGCTTCTAAAAAACACGAGTTCAAAACTTCTCCACTAAATAGCAGTGTTGCTTATTACACACTATTATTGTCTACGTTTCCATAGCATTCTGACAGACATTTCCTCCATTTAAGAGAACAGACCGTACGCTTTGTGTTGCTTACAAATCTACAGTGTGTCTCTGTGCTTATTCCTAGAAGGAGAAGCCTACATGATTAAAATCCCAATTCCAAAAATAAATTCTATGACACTATTAAAACAGTAAACAATGGATTATAAAAGTAATTCAGTGTTGATTTTAACATATTCTGGATAATTCAATAACACGTTTGTAGATTATCAAGAAGATGCTTACATTTTCTTCACTTCTGTGTATCTGCTGAAAACTTCATCTGGAAGAGAGTTGATCTTGTTGTGTTTAAGAGGCCTAAAGTAATTGGTTAGGGAAGGTTTAAAAATGAGCTCTGAATTAGCCATTGATTTAACAATCAGAAACTAGAGTTTACAATTAGTGCAATTGACAAAAGCCCAGGATCTGGGCCAAAGTTCCTCCCAGATACACTGGCAAAAGCATTTGCTTGCTCAACTCACAGGACATTGTTCCAAATGTCATAAGCAGCCAAGGCAGCCATTCATCGCTGACCAGGAGCAGCTAGTTTAGCTGTGGTCTGCACATATGTAAGTTGGTTATTATTGGTTTTTACAACAAAGGTTGCTCTGTACAGATAATCATGAAGATTGTCCACATCAGCCCTTTTGAGAGCTAAAAACTCAAGTCTGTGCATGAGATAATGTCTTTCCAATACAGTCAGCCCTTGACTGATAAAGGCCATGGGTTTCCATTGATTCTCATAATTTTGATAGAGAACTGCTCCTAATCCATCAAGACTGGCATCTACGTGCAGTTCATAGAGCTTGGTATGGTCTGCAAAGGTTAACACTGATGCAGTGGTGAGTTTCTCAATAAGAGCATGGAAAGCGTTGTTACGTTCCTTGGTCCAACGGTCCCTGAAGGGCTCATTCATCTTGAAATACCTCTCAGGAGGACTTGTAAGCTTATGTTGGGGTGATGTCTTCCATGTTGGGGGGTATCCCCTTGTCAAATTGGTAAGCAGTCTCACAATGGAGGAGTAATTTTTTACAAATTGGTGGTAATATCCACAGAAGCCTAGGAAAGATTGTAAAGCTTTCAGGTCTTTGGGTATAGGCCAGGTGGTTAATGCCGCAATCTTTTCGGAGTCAGTTGCCACACCTTCTGCTGATGCAATATGGCCTACATATTTTACTCGGGTCTGACAAAATTGACATTTATCAAATGACAGTTTCAACTCACTAGCTTCCAGGCGGTCTAACACTTTCATTGGTCGAGCTTCATGCTCTTCCAGAGTTTTCCCAAAAACAATTAAGTCATCCAAATACACTAGCACTTCTAACAAATTCATATCTCCCACTGTCTTTTCCATCAAATGCTGGAATGTAGCAGGAGCTCCTGAGATACCTTGGGGCATCCTCTCAGACTGGTAGAATCCCAAAGGGCAAATGAAAGCTGTTTTGTCTTTGTCTTCAGAGCTCATCAGGATCTAGTAGTAGCCGTTTCGTAAATCTAAGACAGAGAACCATCTGCTTCCTGTTAGGCAAACTAAGGCATCATCTACCCTGGGTACAGTGTATTGATCTGGAATGGTCCTTTTATTCAGTGTGTGATAGTCCACACACATGTGCATAGTCCCATTTTTCTTCTGCACCACCACACTGTGGGATGCATAGGGAAGACAGAATTCAGAAATTATTCCTGCTTCCAATAGTTCTTGAATATGCTTTCTCACATCCTCAATGTCTGCAGGTGCCAGTCTTTGGGACCTCTCCCTGAAAGGCTTGTCATCTGCCAAATGAATGGTGTGTTCCACGTTAATGGCACACCCCACATCCCATTCCTCAGTGGAAAACACATTAGGTCTCTCACTTAGCTGTTTTTTCAACCGGTCTTTCCAACAGGGAGATTCAGGAGAATCACCAAAATTAAAAAGATCAGGATCCAATGCCTTACAGGTCTTTCTGTCTGTAGTTGCAGGGTTCACAGCACTCTCTATCCTGTACAATCGTGCCAACACCATTCCTTTCCTGATGGCTATGAGATGGTTGGTTTTGCTTCTTACTCTTACCATAATGCCAGCTTCCTCCATCTGTGGTAAGGATAATAAACCTCTCTGAACCATCAGACCACTAGGGAGGTTATCTCCATCAGAAGACTCCATCATCACTGTAGGAGGAAGGCTGCGACTGTGCTTCTCAAGTTTTCCTCTCAAGTCAATCTCACCATGTGGGGTATGGCCAAAACAGCTTTGGATACTCTTACAACTTTCCCTAGTGACTCATCGACAGAGCTATCATGGTCATAATGCATTGTGGATGAGCCCAGGGTCGGCCCTCGCCATGGAGGGTGAACCATGCCTGGGGTCTTCTGGCCCAAACGACTACAAAGAGTGGCCAAAGACTGGAACATGTTGCTGTTGGTTCCAATCAATATGGGAATGCCATCAGAATTTTGCATCTCAGGACCCGGGGCGGCTCTAGGCACCAGGAAAGCAAGCTCCTGCTTGGGGCAGCCCATTTGCAGGGGCGGCATGGGAGCTGAGAACCAACAGGGGGCTCTGGGAGCTGAAGTTCCTTGATTAGCTCCCTCCCTATAGAGCCATCCCTGGATCAGGGAAAGAACTACTTTTCCCAGCATTCCCTTGGTCACTACTAACTGGAAAGGAAGGAGGGGGACCTCATGCTGCAGCTTGCTGAGTGGAGAGTTGCACTGTGGATGGCAGGGAAACCATAGTTTAACATTCCAAAAACAGGACACTCCACAGGCAGGGAAGCCTCACCCAGCCACCATCCACTGCCCCCCACAGAAACCCCAACCCTCCCCACTCCCTGATCACCCCCTCCCGGGACCCCTGCCCCTAACTGCCTCCCAGGACCCCACCCCCTATCTAAGCGCCACTGGTCTTTGTCCCCTGATTGCCCCCTCCCAGGACCCCTGCCCCTAAGTACCCCCCAGGACACCACCTCCTATCTAAGCCTCCCTTCTCCTTGTCACCAACTGCCCTCTCCTGATACCCTCCCCCCAATTTCCCCACAGGACCCCACGCTCTACCTGTCCCCTGACAAACCCCTGGGACTCCCATGCCTATCCAACCACTGCCTGTCCCCTGACGGCACCCCCGAACCTCTGACTCATCTAACTCCCCCTTCTCCATGCCCCTGACAGCCCCCCCGAACCTCCACCCCATCCAACACCCCCTGCTCCCTGTCCCTTTACTGTCCCCCCTAGAACCCTCTACCCCTTCTCCAGTCCCCCAGCCCCCTTACTGTGCCACTCAGACCAATGTGTCTGGCTCCACGCAGCTCCAGACATGCTGCTGCATACATGCTGCCGTGCTCCCCCGCGGAGCCCACAGCCTCCCCCCACACACACTCCCAGCACTTGCCTTCCAGATTTGAACACTTCAAAATTCAGGAGTGCTCAAGCTCAGTTTGGGCAGCTGTTACTTCATTTCTCCCAAATCAAATATACTGATCCACTGTAACTTGCTGTAGAAAAAGTAGGACAAAATTGAGCAAGAAATGCTTCCCAGTGGTTATTAGGACTGGAATTGCTATTTTCAACAGCCATTGCCTTTTTTTTGTTTGTTTGTTTAAAAGGAAGACTGTGATATTGCATCGGCAAATTCCCTATAGAAAGAAAGAGTGGAACAAAAGAATAACAAAGGTACCTCAACTTTTTCTCGTGTATGTAGGAAGTCTTATAATATGCATCCAGATATCCTCCAATCACACAAGCTAAAAATTGTTCCAATTTACAGTTCTGTAACCATATGGGTACCAATCCTGTCTGTGTTTGGTGCACATCTAAAATTCCTGCTGAATGATCTGCCCTGGGAGCTAGTTACCAGTGACCCTGGGCTGCAGTGGCAGGAGGGTGCAGGTGGGGGAGGGAGGGGAAAGCCCAGGGCTGGGGCTGCAGGAGGTGTGTGAGGGGGGGGCAGTGGTGGGGGGTCAGAGGGGAGCCCAGAACTGGGGCGGCAGGGTGTATGTGTGGTGGGGGAGAGCTCAGGGCTGGGGTAGCAGGGGGGTGCGGCGAGAAGCCCAGGGCTGGAGGCAGTCAAACTTTTTTTTGCTTGGGGTGGCAAAAAATCTAGAGCTGGCCCTGATTATTACACCTCTAGCTGGCGTTAGAAGTGTTAGGTTGTATTCTTTTGAAAGCTTCTTTGCTGAGGTCCACTGTGTGAATTAAAGTATACTGAATTGTCTAAACTTTTAGAACCATAGAATATTTTATAATTTTGCTTAGAATACTATTACCATTAGAGTGTGATATTTTTCTTTTCACATCAAATTCCCTATGATTAATCTTACAGTCAGCACATGCATTTTTAATCCACATATTCAAGGATCAAACACAAGTGTAACAATTTTCTTTAGGGTGAAATATCCTTCTCCTATTTATATATTTAATATAGATCTTCCTGCCAATGACAAACAAAACAAGCATAGCCCTTAGAATGGAGGTCTCTGATGAACTAAACGGTAACCACCATAGTGATAAATGCATGCATATAAATAGAGCTAATTACCTATACTGCACTCCTATTTTAAATACTTCTCAGAGCTGGAAAAAAATCAAAATGTCTGTATGTAATTGGATGAATATTTTAAGGGATTCTATGCAATGCATGACAATGGTGGTGACTGAAATATTTAATGACCGCCCCAGTCCCACTAACATCGATTTCAGAACTCCCCTAATGTCATCTGGTCTGTGGCAAATTCAGTGGGTAGCTATGATTATTACTGGGGAGCAGGCTGGTGCAAGGATGTTTCGCACCCTAGGCAAAATTTCCACCTTGTGCGCCCCCCCCCAAATCCCCACCCTGAGGCTCTCCCCCACCTCTGTTTTGAGGCGCCCCTCTTGTGGCAGCTCCCCACCTTCCACCCTGAGGCACCCCCTCCCGCTTGCGGCGCCAGCTGCTTCACTTCTCCCGCCTTCGAGGCTTGCAGCGCCTAAGCTGGGAGGCGGGAGAAGTGAAGCAGTCATGGCGTGCTCGGGGAGGAGGCAGGGCAGGGGTGAGCTGGGGCGGGGAGTTCCCCTGCATGCGGCCCTCCCCCTTACTTGCTGGAGGAGGCCCTCCCCGCGCTCCTCTGCCCCAGCTCCCTCTGCCTAACTGCCAGCGAAGATCTGGCCACCACAGTCGCTGCCGAAGAAAATGGCGCCCCCCAAATGCCAGAGCCCTAGGCGACTGCCTAGGTTGCCTAAATGGTTGCACTGGCCCTGTTGGGGAGTTGAGGACACCATTAGACACACATCTTCAAGAAACGAGACATGGTGAAAGCTCTCTGATGTGGTTAGGAGCTTGTTACTAAGTCAAAATGTTTCCATTAGAATGATTTTCTGATGAAAAATGTCCTTTTCACAGAACTGTAAGTTTCTGCAAGAAAATTTCAGTTTTGCTGGAGGGATGGATGAGGGAAGGGGAGCCTTTTCCCTGAAATAAGGGCTCACTGACTGGCTGCCTGGAAAAAGTTCTGCTTAACATCACTCAAAGACAGAGAAATTGACAGAAGTTTTCCCAGCTGGCTGAAGAGGCAGAGATCCAGAGCACAGCTTCCTCCTGCCCCATAGCTCTGTCATATGGACTGCCCCAGGCCAGGGACCCTGTCTTGCAGGGTCCGTGGCTCTGAGGCAGCCCCACCATGGCAGGGCTTCCAGGCTGCCTGCCATGGAGCCCAAAGTGCTGAAATATAGCACAACACCTGGCAAATCACTCAAAAATAAAAATAAAAAGGCAAAAATAGCAGTTTCTCTTTTAACCAAGGATGTTCTGAAGGGTCGGCCCACAACATTTTGGCACCTGAGGCGGGGAGCTCAAATGACGCCCCCATGCCCCTCGCTTGGGCCAAAACTTTGAAAGGTCTCAATTCTGCCTGCTTCCTGTTCTACTCCTCTCATGGTACTGCTCTGCCTACCTACCCAATAAAGGAGAACTAACAATTTAAATGCTTGTTCAAAAATATTAAATAACACTTATTCGAAGCCTGAACAGCAAATGATACTTTTTTTGTCTGCCATAGTAAACACTGGCATTTTTATCTGTTTGAATAACAAAGTGGTGCATTCTCTGCCTTCTTAGTGCACATATTTGAACTGCTCCTGAAGGTCCACAGTACTGGGCCAGCTCATGCTCTACTGAGATTGATTGCAAGGCCAACAGCCTTCTGTGTCATTTGGAGGTAGATGGTTTTATTTAAACTCAGCTTGAGAAGCTGCATTCTCCACTGGCAGCTGTTACAGGAGTGTTAGAAGTATGCGCAGAGGCAACAAAAGCATTGAAGAGGTGGCATCATTATGTGCACATATATTCAGAACAGCCTTTGGAGTTGACCCTGTTGAAATGTATCTTGAAAGGGCTTTCAGTTTCATCACTAAATCACTCGCATCAATAGCGCGCATGTCATCAATGGTGTCAACACTGTGCAGTGCCTGCATTGCTGGTGTAGGTCTTTTTCGGTATAGTGAGGAGTTTTGGAATATCATACAACATCCTGAATTACTGCTGTGTTCCTTGAGCTGCATGAAATTTCTTCACTGATTATATTGCACAATCTAACACCTGGTGTAGTGAGGGTTAAGAGTAAAGCCCGGAGAAGGCTGCAGCTGGAAAAGAGAGGCTGATGGGAAGCAGCCACAGCTGTGGCCAGCTATCAGGGCCGCCTGGCCCTTATAAGAGGGCACTGGGCCAGAAGCTAACACTCTCTCTCTCTCTCTCTCTCTCCCTCCCTCCCCCCCCTCCCCCTCCCCCCCCCCTGAGATGAAGGGTACCTGAGGTGGACCAGTGCTGGGGAAGGGCAGAGGGAGCTGGGGAGTTCCAGCCAGGAAAAACCCCAGGCTGCAGGTCTTGCAAAAACGGCCAAATAGGTACTGGGGATGCAGAGGGGCATCCCAGAGATAGGCAAAGGCAGCAGGTCCTAACCCCCTTGCCAGTGATGAGTGGTTTACAGACTGCAGTCAGCCCCAGAGAGCAGGGGCTAGATGATGATTGGCAGTAGCCACTGAGGCAAGGTGGGTTTAGAGGGTTGGGGGGGTTCTCCTGGGAGGGGAGAGCTAGAGCAAGGGGGTACTGTGGTGGGCAGAACCCCTGGGAAAAGGGCACCTGGGTCTGGGATGGACATGGGGCCTGCAGCAGGCAAGACACCAGCCTGCAGAGGGTGCTCCAGGCTGGAAAGAGCTAATTCCCGAGACGTCCAGCAGGAGGTGCTGCGTCAGTGAGTCATCGCACCACCACACCTGGTTAAAGAATTCAACAACTTTGAATTGTTGTTTGAGGTCTCTTATGGGATTATCCCGTGCCTCGTAATCAAAATGTCTTCTTCTTCGGTGACTCTTGTATTCTTGAATGGGTGGGAAAATAGCTTCAGTGTGAAGTTCCTCTGCCAACTTCTGTGCGCTCTTCAGAACATTTGAAATCCCTCATCTGACTGATTTGATGAGTTTCTTGTGAGAAGTTTGAGTGTTTCTGTTACAGTAAAAACCATTAATAAGTTGAGTGAGAAATTTTACACTCAATTACACCCATTCAACCCCACTGACTTCAGTGAGAATTTGACTCAGTACGTTCATCGGATAGAAATTAACAGGCTGAGACTTTACATACAGGTTTTGCATAAAAAGATGTACCATGAGGAACAACAGAAATCAAATTCAGGAGACTACAATAGTACAGCAAAAGGCAATTTGAGTTTTATAATAAAGAAATAGAACAAATCTGAATTTGATTTCCCATTATGAGAAATTAATGTAGATTTTGAGCTTGGGGAATCTTCTGAAAATAAATATTTTCTTCTCAGAAACAGAAGTTTCACATCTGTGCTCCTTCTTCCCTGGAGGAAAAACTATGTGAGAGCCACATCTCATAGGCCTGCAGATGCCAGAACTAAATAATAATTTGCACTTCTACAATGCTTTTCTCCCAGAGCGCTCAAAGCACTTCACAGCTACAGTGTCAACAAATTTAAGCCTCACAATAACTCTGTGATATAGAGAGTTCCTGCTATGCAGACACTTCTACAGTTAGAAGTGAGTTCTAAAATGGACTTAAAATAGATCATTTTTTGTTTTGCTCTAAAACTTGATGGCCAATGAGAGTGAAATTTCACACATAGTTTGTTTTTATTCCCTTTGCATTTTCCATGTAGTTTTTATTTGGTTTCTTTTCATTAGTTTGCTTTGTCCAATTGTTCCATTGCTCCAGATATATCGAGCTCAATACCTTGGAGTCTCTTGCTTACAACATTTATTTCAAAGAGTATGTCATGCCACAACACTAAGCCATACAGAAATTTGTAGTTATGTATGTTTCTGGTGATTCTATTTCCCTCTGCCACTGTTCTCCCATGAACAGTTCCTGTCATAGATGATGCCATAGTTGCCATTGTGCAGGATAATGCTATTGTCCCAAGTTGGTGTTTGTTAGGCTTTATCACCTCTGCTTGATTTTACCATTGTGTGGCACTCAGTGGTTTCAGCGTCAAGAGAAGATGTTCCCAGATGTTGCTTCAAAATTTGCCATCGATGAGTTGATGCAGAGAAAAATACATAGATGCTTTGAATTGCATTAAAAAATTCAGCAGCCTCACTAGAAGTTGATGGTAGTCAGGGATGCAGCAAGTTCAATGAATGAGAACTGCATGGGACAAAAAAAGCTTGAGGGTTTAACTCTCAGATTCATGTCTGCACTCCTCTGTTCTTTCCTCTCATGTTGGCACCATTATCGTAGCCCTGACCTTTCATGTCAGCTATCGCACTTCCTGTATATTCCAACTTTTTAAGAAGCACATTTGTCATACCAGCTCCTGTAGTATCAATAAATTCTAGAAAATGCTCTCTGACAGCCACCATTGCAGGGACATTTTCACTAGGTTTGTTATGGTTACAAAACGCACCATTAAAGTCATTTGTTCCGTATGGCTGATGTCAGGTGTGCAGTCCAGAATAACAGAGTAATATCTTACTGACTTCAGATCTGCCACAATTTTCTGTTTGACTTTTGTTGCCAGTAACTGTATGATCTCACTTTGAATTGTTTTTCCAAGGTAGTGGTGTGTGTACATTTCTTGGGTGGTGACCCTTCTTAGATGATCCTGGAGTACAGCATCAAACTCAGCCATCAGCTCCACAATTTTAAGAAGTTTCTATTGTTTGGCACATACAACTGATCTGAAGTGCCACGCAGTGCTAGTTTTGGGTAGCAAGCATCTTCACTGGCAATGAGCCTTTTCAGAACATTTTGCCAGTAAAGAGACTCTGATGCAATCTTCTCTTGATGCTGATCATCTATGGTGGCCTTTAACCTTAGTCTCATCTCAAGCTCTTTCCACTTATAGAATGCTCTCTGATTTGTTTCCTTCTCATGGCATGCCAGATTCCTAGCCAGATTTTTCTAGTCCTTTGTTGCTGTAGAACCCAATGCGTTTGTTGCAACAAACAGTATGCAGCATTCTGGGATTTTGAGTACATAGGCCATGGTCTTTCCACTTTGTCACCATTGGGGATTTCATGCCAGTAATGTGTTGGATGGAAACTTCTATTTTCATTGTCTTTGGGGAACATGAAGTTTTTCACTTGCTGTGGCCCATGCAGTACAAGGAAGTTCCTCAGGCTACGCTCAGGTGGATCCCACAGTCCTTGATCATCATAAGACTTAAGGAACTAAACTCATAGCAGCTGTTCTTGCACCTCCACCACACTCTTCTCTGATCTACACTTTTTCAGGAATGTGCCGGGTACATCCATTTGAGATGGGATTTGGCTGCTGCAGTGGCTGCCAGTCACCTGCATTCTGACTAACTGGCATCTCTCACCACTCACATCCTCACTGGGCCGGAAGACTCACCAGTGAACATCTGTGTCTATGAATCTCAGGAGAGCTCCTTCCTGCTTAGATAAAATCCTTTGCTTGCTTTTTTTTCTGAATGTCTCCCCAGAGGGTGTTTTCTCTTTCACTCATGACTGCTGTTCTGTGCCAGCTATAGTGGCTCTCCACACTCAGTGAAGGGAAAATACTCAGGATGGTAGCAGGACTGAGTGAGGGAAGCTATCGATCTTAAGGGCCTACCGGCTCCTACTACTCAGTTGACTGTTGTTCTTCTCAAGTGGTTCAGCGAAGTAGCAGGAACAGAAGCTTCCTGGAAGCTGTGTTAATCAGTCCAGACTCCTGTGGATGCTATAGAGGTACATAAGAGGCTCTTCCTCCTCTCTCTCCCTGCAGCTCCTGCTGTCTGTTATTCCCTCTCGCCTTTTCTCGTGCCTGCCTGTTATGTGCTCTTGTGCTCTCCTTCCTCCAGCACAGTACTCCACCATCTCTGTGCATCTAGAGCAGAGCGAAACTATACACCAGCAGCAGACAATTTTCTATACTCTGGGTCCTATGGCACCCCCAGTCGGCACCTGAGCGGCCACCTCAGTTTGCCTCATAGTAAGGCCAGCCCTGCTATATTACAACCTAGACCTCCCCCATTGCAACTTGAGCACTGCTACTTGTTTCTGTCGTCTGCCACCACTGAGACAGCCTCCTAGGAACCCATTCCATGCTTCACCATCTCCCTAGTGAAACGTTTCTCTAATATCAAACCAAGGGCTCCCCCCTGTAACTTAAAGCCATTGCTTCTTGTTGTGTCATCTGCCACCATCGATAACAGCCTAGTGCCATCTCTTTGGAAACTCCCTTCAGGTAGTTGAAGCTGCTATCAAATCTCCCCTCCTCTTTCTTCTGCGGACTAAAACAATCCATCCTCACAGCCCTCTCTTAAGTCACGTGCCCCAGCCCCCTAATCATTTTCATTGCCCTCCACTGGACTCTCTCCAATTTATCCACATCCCTTCTATAGTGGGGAGATCAAAACTGGACACAATACTCCAGATGTGGCCTCACCAGTGCCGAATAGAGAAGAATAATCACTTCCCTCGATCTGCTGGCAATGCTCCTAATAATGCAGCCCAATATGCTGTTTGCCTTGGCAACAAGGCCACACTACTGACTCTCACCCTACTTCTTGTCCACTGTAATCCCCAGGTCCTTTTCTGCAGAACTGCTGCTTAGTCAGTCGGCAGACTTTGATACAAACAGGCTTCTTTTCAATCATTAATAAACTCATTGGTTTTGCCTCTCTGACATGCTTAGGTTGCAGCATAACTACTTTTCACAGGTCTATGAATCTTGGAGATAATTAAATGAAGTTTACTTTTGGTTGGAACGGAATACTCTGTCCTGTGTTACAGTGACCAGTTATAAACAGGTAAATGAAACAAAATAGAACCTATACATATGGCCAGTAGAGGGCAGTAAAATACCATATTTTTAAATACCACCAGGTAATTCATAATAAGCCCTAAAGTAGCTTCTGAAAATTAATAAATCACTCGGATAGCAGCAGCTGTTATAACCAAGTGCTATTGCCAAATCCATTACTGTACATTTATATTTGTGCTAGGGGTTTTATAATACATTCGTACAGTATCGATACCTAAAAATTATCAATCAAAAAACAAACACTCATTTCTTATTCTGCATCATTTTTTTTCTTTTGAAACATGCAACAAATGTGAGGCTTCCTAATGTGATTCCCTGTAATGGCATTCCATAAACAATAGGGAAGTGGTCTATTTAAGATAATGACCTTCAGCAACATTTTTGGGGTGGGGCTTAATATTAGAAAGCATCAGAAGCAGATGGACAATTCACTTTTCATTTCATTTCTATGGCCTGGTTTACACTACGTGTTTAAACCGATTTTAGCAGCGTTAAACTGATTTAATGCTGTATGCGTCCACACTACGAGGCCCTTTATGTCGATATAAAGGGCTCTTTAAATCGGTTTCTGTACTCATCCCCGACGAGAGGAGTAGCGCTGAAATCGGTATTGCCATGTCGGATTAGGGTTAGTGTGGCTGCAAATCGACGGTATTGGCCTCCAGCCGGTATCCCACAGTGCACCACTGTGACCGCTCTGGAAAGCAATCTGAACTCAGATGCACTGGCCAGGTAGACAGGAAAAGCCCCGTGAACTTTTGAATTTCATTTTCCTGTTTGCCCAGCGTGGAGCTCTGATCAGCACGGGTGGCGATGCAGTCCCAAATCCAAAAAGAGCTCCAGCACGGACCGTACGGGAGATACTGGGTCTGATCGCTGTATGGGGAGACAAATCTGTTCTATCAGAGCTTCGTTACAGAAGACAAAATGCCAAATCATTTGAAAAAAATCTCCAGACTATGATAGACAGAGGCCACAGCACAGTGCTGTGTGACAAGCGTAACGGAAAGCCAAAGAATCAAATGGACGCTCATGGAGGAAGGGAGGGGGGACTGAGGACTCGAGCTATCCTGCAGTCCCCAAAAGGTATTTGCATTCTTGGCTGAGCTCCCAATGCCTATAGGGTCAAACACATTGTCCGGGGTGGTTCAGGGTATATCTCATCAATTTACCCTCCCACACCCCATGAAAGAAAAGGGAAAAAAATTGTTTCTTGACTTTTTTCAATGTCACCCTATGTTTACTGCATGCTTCTGGTAGATGGGGTGCTGCAGCACTGAACAGCAGCATTCTCTTCCCTCCCCTCCCCGATGGCAGACGGTACAGTGCAGAAGGACTCCGTGAGTGCTCCTGGCTGGTCTCAGGTGAGGTCAGCCTGGGGCGCCTGGGTAAAAATAGGAATGACTCCTGGTTATTCCCGGCAGATAATACAGAACGGCTGGTAACTGTCCTCATCATAGCAACTGGGGGCTGAGCTCCATCAGAGGTTGTTTAGATTAAACAAAATATAACCGTCTACAAATACACCACATTAAGTAATTCAAAGACACAATATTATTTTAAAAACAGTTAAGATATCAAGACCTGCATTTGAACAGCTCCTCTCAGATGATGTCAACCAGCCAGCATCTGGGGTGACAGATGCAGGGACTCTGAGCCCAGATGTAGGATCTGGCTGTTGTTCAAAGACAGTAGAGCTGGTAGACACGATAAGGTAATTGGTTTCTGGATTGATAGTCTCATGAGGTCTGAGTACCAGAACTGTCTGGCCCCAGTTTCAGGCTGATGATGGTCTCTGAATCTTGTTTGAGCTTCCACAGGACCATGAGAATCATGAGTATCAGTAGAAAAGCATTCATGAAATCCAGAGCACAAAGGATGTAGAAAACATTGGTGAGGGATCTTGGGATCTCTCTTTCCTTGGAGCAGAGTTTTTGGCATTTGTTGTGGCATGTTGCAAATATATCTGTCTTGATGTCCTCATCTGTGGAGTTTGGAGGACTGAGGGTTTCAGGGAACAATATGACACTTGAAGGGTTCTCTAATGGTGTTTTGAAGGCTCAGAGATGGAGAACTACCAGATCATCTGGTGCCAAATGCTCTGAGATTAGACTCATGGCTTCTTGGCATAGGGAGGATGATCAGGCCCCTCCTTGGCTGTTGCTGTAATGGATCATAGCAGTATTGTCTATAAGCCCTTGCATAGTAAGACTGCAGGCTGCTGGAATGCTCCTTCAATGCTTTAACACAGTGATGTGAAGGTATGTCTTGAGAGTAGGCCTCTTCTGGTAAATCAGGAGTTGGTGCAGGTGGGTGGAGTTGTCCATGATCAGGCTCTTCAAAGGAAGGGATGCAGAGAATGGAACTCCTGTGCATATCTGGTCCATTGTGTCCACTGGTCTACTAATAACAGGATCTCCTGAGAAGGGGGATCCACTTGTCCACGCTGTATCTGTTAGGTTGATATACTGCTCTCAACCACCCCTTGGATAGGCTAAAGATGATATCTGGCATGCTGCATGATGTACATGCATGCTGGTGTGACCAAGATGCTTCAGGTAGGTTTTCACTTGTGTTATTGGTTGCACATGAAGTTGCTGCATGAGGCTGACTTGGTTTGAAACCGGCACTGTGGCAGGTGTGCCTTTGCCAACTGGGAATCTAATACTGCTCCTACAAATTCTATGCTTTGTGTTGGAGTCAGTGCTGATTTGTTCCTATTAACCTTGAGGCCTAGTGTGGCAAAGGGGTCTAAGGTCTTATGCATAGAGGCTCTGACCTATGGAAGAGCCCCTTATCAGTAAGCCACTCAGGGACGGCTACACCGGACTCCTCATCTCCTTAAAAGTGCTGCTGTCACAGTGAGGATCTTGGTGAAGACACTTGGGGCTGTGGGCAGATATATGTGTAGGACTCAGTATTGATAATGGTGCTGTTTCTACCATGAACTGTGTGCTGAGTTTCAAAATATGAAAGGAAGCATCCTGTAGGTCAAGAGCTGTGAAAAAGTCCATAGGATCCAGTGTAAGGATGATGGAGGCTAGGGCAACCATCCTGGACTTGAAAGGTTGAATAAAGGTAATGAGATGTCAGAGATCAAGGATGGGTCTCCACCACCATTCTTTTTTGGGATCAAGAAGTAGTGGGAGTAGAAACTTTTCTCTTTGAATTCTAGGGGAAACTCCTCTAGTATGCCCAGTTGTAATAGGGAACTGTCATGGTATAATTCCCCTCTCTGAACCTTAGTGTCCAAAAGATGAGGTACCAGCATGAATCCCTCTAAGCTTAATTACCAGCTTAGATCTGATAGCTGCCACCAATCAGGACTCGGAGTGCCAGATAAACTCTGGTCTCCCCAAAACCTTCCCTGGGGACCCCAAGACCCAGATCCCCTGGATCTTGACACAAGGAAATGTTAAATCCTTCCTTTTACTTGTGTGCCTCTCCCAAGCTTCCCTCTCCCTGGGGTTACCCCTGGAAGATCACTTGTGATTCAAACTTCCTTTGAATCTTAAAAACATAGAGGAATTCCACCTCCACTCCCCTCTCTCCCACCAATTTTCCTGGGAGTACGTCCGATTCAATTTCCTTGAGCCTTAACCAAGGGAAAAATTAATCAGGCTTTAAAACAGAAAACTTTTAAATAAAAAGAAAGAAAGAGTAAAGATAATCACTATAAATTCAAGATGGAATATTAACAGGGTTCTTCAGGCTTATAGAAGCTAGAGAGAAGCCCCTCCAGCAGAAATACAATTTAAAATACTTTTCACTAAGCCATACATCCATTAAAATCTAACCAGCCTAGGATACACATTTGCAAATAAAGAAAAACAATTAAAAAGACTAAATCGCCTTTCTACTTGCACTTACTACTTGAATAGAAAATTAGAGAGCCTGTAGTACGTCCGGTCACTCTCAGATCCCCGAGATGACAACAGACAAAGAAAAGAACACACACAAAAAAACTTCCCTCCACCGAGATTTGAAAGTATCTTGTCTCCTGATTGGTCCTTTGGTCAGGTGTTCCCGGTTTCACTGTTTGTTAACCCCTTACAGGTGAAGGAAACATTAACCCTTAACTCTCTGTTTATGACAGGAGCTGACCTCTTATTGTAGAGGAATGTTGTGAGAAAGGTCCCTGAAGAAGGATGGGGAGGGAGTTAGAACAGTCTGAAACTGGATGAGATACCAGTGACACTAAGAGTCCTAATGCCCTCTGGCATAGTATACCCTATCTATCAGACCCAACCAGCTCACTACACCCAACACTCTGGTGTCAGATATTTATCCAAAAGGTATGGTGTAAGGTATATAAAATCTAATACCATGATGGGTATTAATATCATTGTGAAATACATGGGTTAATGTTATATATGAAGTGATGAATTCCCTCTGTATGATGTTTCTAGAACATGTTTAAGACAAGACAGCCTAGCCTAGGTAAAGGTGATAAACAGGTCTGTCCTAGACAAAGTAATGTAGGTTTATCTCAATTTACATATTAGCATTAAAAAAGCTATCAGGCTCAACCAGTGTGGGTTATACTGATCATGAACTTAAGCGACAGTACCCCCGAGAGACACAGGAGACTGAATCCCAAGAAGGGTTTCCTGACTTCTAAGACAAACACGACATCTTTAGGGCTATAAGGAACAAAGAGAGACTCCATCTTTATCCTTCACCTTAGGAGACAAAGAAACAGAATGATTTGATCTCTGTGATAGGTCTTGACGGTCGGTCAGAGAAACCATCTTGAACAAAGACTGTATCTTGCTAGATTAAGTTTTAAACTTTTAAACGTGTTTTCACTTTTATTTTCTTGTAATCATCTCTGCCTTGATCCCTTTTACTTGGTATCATTTTATCCAGGTACTTTCCTTAATAAACTTGTTTTGCTTTCATTATAAATCATCAGTACTATATAAGTTCAGGTAAGTGTGTGTTTCTAGAAAGATAATGGATTGGAGAGTTTTATTGTCTCTGTAAAGGCAGTGAACCTAACACTTTCTCTGGGTGGGTCCAGTGAGAGGGCCTGGTTCCTGCAATAGGATGATTTTAAGGCAAATTTGTGGCTGGAAGGGTACTAAGATCAGTCTGCAAGGAGTGACCAGGTTGGAAAAGCCAGGACGATGCTTGTGGGCTGCTGGCAGTAGGGTGACCAAATAGGAAGTGTGAAAAATAAGGACATGGGGTAGGGTGTGGGGTGGATAATAAGCGCTTATATAAGATAAAGCCCCAAATATTGGGGCTGTCCCTATAAAATTGGGACATCTGCTCATCCTAGCTGGCAGGCTGTTGGGGTCAGAGCTTTGGACCAAAGCTGCACAGCTACAAAATGCTCAGGGTTACAAGACAGATGGTGACTGAACCTCTTATTGGCTTCGATGAACCCCAGATGTTACAATACCCTTTGTTTATGACCTCTAGGATCCACTTGTCTGAAGTAATCCTAGCCCAAGCTTAATCTTTAAAATAATAAAAGTGGCTGGCAAGTAGAAAGGAAGGGCATGGAGCCACTAGTGGTCCATATGGACTCTTGACTGTCCTGGAAAACAGCTTCTGTAGCACTTGTGCTGGCTATGGAGTGATCAAGGACCAGGGTGATGAGCAGTGATGGTGGAATTGTTGTTTCCGAGGGACATGGATGGAATTGTTGGCAGAGTCTCTAGCTGAATAAGGACTGAGGTCTCTGTTGTTGACACAGCTTTCTTCTGGCACGGGGACACACAGCCCTAGCCAGCAGAGGATCCCTCTTGAAATGAGTGAAGCACCTCATTGCTACCAGTGTTGAACAGATCACTCTCCAGGGATGACAGGTCTTTAATGGTTGCTTGGACCTCATGGTGGGTGCCCAGCATTGCAACCAAGAGGCTCGCCTCATAGTGATGGTGGATACCGTGGTTCTAACCACTATGTCCAATGCATCCAGAGCTACCTTGGGTGATGTTCTCACAGCTAGCAGTCCTTCAATTAGTGTGGATCTCAGCTCCTCCTGAGCTTTGCTAGGTAGCTTGTCTATCAATGTGAAGAGTTAGTCACATATTTAGCATGGATCATCTGGTAGTTGGTGATTCTAAGTTGTAAACTTGCTGAGGAGTACACTTTTCTTCTGAATAGGTGTGACCCCAAAAACCCTCACTGTCCATTGATAAGTGGTTTCCAAGAATATTGTGATCCTGGTATGTAAATTCTGGTTCACCTAAGAATGTCATGTGAGGTCTTAAATGAAATCCAGGGTCATGCTAGACATTAATATCATTGTGAAAGATATCTACAGATACTATGTAAGCAGTTATGTGTGTATACTGAAAATGTGTTTTAAAGTCTGCATCAAGGCAGAGCTGACAAACAAAAGATTTTTTCACTTGTCTCTCTGTTCGCATGCAAAATATTGTAAGCTAACACAATGGCTACACATCTACCTACAAAGTCAACAGGGGGAATGTGAAATCAAAAGGGAAGAAGCAGAACACGGGAAAAATATGACAGGGGTTTTACTGTCTCTGAGTACAGACAATGAACTTTGGGGGATATAAGTAAAAGGCATAACATCCTTTTTACTGCACATTGGAAGTAACCAGTGAGTTTACATTCATGCAAACAGAGTCTCCGCCTCCCTTGTTAGACAATGCTGCAGAGGATGATGGAGTGAAATAAGAGTTCTTTAGACATGAGGTTAGCCTATTATGCCCCCCCCCCGGATTTATATTAAACTTCAATAACTAGTTATCTTTTGTGCCTTTGAGAACCTCTCCAAAAATAGTTGCTGTACTCTGCATATAAGAGATAGTGCTAGGAATTTAGAGTTGGAGTCCACAAATAAAATCCCCTTCCCCCATCCCCAAATCCATGAGCGTTATAGAGGTAGTGTACAGAGTGTGTGGATTACAAAGTGGAATGGGTCTCCTTTAGGGCTGCTAAGCATTATTGTACTATATTACAGCACTACTTGAAATCTCTGCAATGTTAGCTTTGTTCCCTGCATGGTGGATGTCTGTGGAACTAGTCTACTCTACTACTTTTTCAATACATAGGGCAAGGAGCTCTTATTTTATACAATTCTCTGCAGTGAGCTACCAGGTCAATTTATGACGCCATTATGTAAATGGTGTCCAATTATTCATTCAGATAATTTTTGATAAATGTTCTATTTCTTAAAAAAAAACAAAAAACAAACCCCCCAAAAAAACCTATTTCCCTCCCAATCCAGCCGTGAAAAGCTACCAAGAGCCTAGGTGTTTCATTTTTATAGTATTTCTTTCCTGCATGCCCCATATATTTAATATGTGGTACACTGTCTTTGGTTGTAAAGATCAAAGAGAAATGCACTTTTGGTTGTTATTGGCTTTGAAAGACAGATACATTGGGAACATTGGATATTAAAGGGATAGTAAATTCACAACCATTTGACCAAAACAATAGAAGAGAAAAGCAATATATTATTTTAGAAAATTCTCTTTCCTCACCTTTGTCAAGTGCTTTGAGATCATAGATTAAAAGTGTTATACAAGAACTCAATCCTGTAAAGTGCTGAACACTCTGCTCCTGATCCAACAAAGCACTTAAGCAGCTACTTAGAGATATGAGTAGGCCCAGGAGGGACTAAGTAGATGCTTGAAGTTAAGCAGATGTTTAAGTGCTTTGTTGGATCAAAACCAGAGCACTTAGCTCCTTGCAGGTTGGAGCCCCAAATGCTTAGTGTTCCTATATAGATTGTAGCAAGGGGGTGTGGCCTAGCAGGAAGCAGAGGGGTAGGGCAGGAAGTAAAAAAGCATGGCCCGCAGATGCTGAAAGAGACAGAAGCCTCCCAACTGCT
Organism: Chelonoidis abingdonii; assembly: GCF_003597395.2. NCBI lineage: Eukaryota > Metazoa > Chordata > Testudines > Testudinidae > Chelonoidis > Chelonoidis abingdonii. The sequence continues at coordinate 325,368,584 of NC_133769.1, forward strand.
GCTGGGACTTGAACACCGAGGATCCAGAGAGACTGCCGTAGCTGCTAGCTGACAAGGACACTGCTGGCTGTATACCCTGAGGAGATGGAGGGCAGCCAGGGATCAAAGGTACCCTGTGAGGGGGGTTGTAGGAAGTAGTCCAGGGACACCAGACCATAGTCCGATTGTATGGCTAGAGTCTCGGTCAGTGTGTTTCAGCTGGATCCCCGCTGCCCCAAGAGACCTGTGTTTGTCTGCCTGAGTTAGGATGTCAGGGGATAGACTACTTGGTTCTCTGCCCTGCCTGGTCTATGGACTTCATGGTCCTGCCGCAAGAGCCAGGACTTCAGAGATTGCTAATTCCCCAGTAACCAGTACCTTGACAGGGGCACGGGGGACGGGGGGTGGCCTCCCTCTGAGATTGACAGGGAGGGATGGCCACAACCTCCCAGAAGATATATAATACCATAGGTGACTGTAGTGCTATATTGTCAAATACAAAGATGAGGTCCCTGCTGCAGAGTGTTTTCAATCCATAGACCCAAGGTCTATTTCTGTACCATTAAAATCAATAGCAGATTTGAATTTAACAAGAGTATGATCAAGTCCCTAATCCTGCAAATTACCCACGTAACATGCACAGAGTGAAATAGTTAATCTCGGATGCCCAAGCAGGAAGTCTTCATGCAGTTCTCATAGTTGCTGTAAGTCAGTCAATTTCAGAAAGAAATTGAATACAAGCAGCAACAAAAAATAAGTTCCCTTCTTTATATGCAAACACTACTTCATCTTTTCTATTTTAGTGTTATGTCTGCTCTCATTGGCAACAGAAGCAGAAGATTCAGCTGTCAGGTTTGCAATTTATTAACCAGCACAATAATCATTAAATGCAAAAACCCTCAAGTGATAGAACGAGCTATTTCATGCTTCATTCTGTGTCTGACGTTCAGATAAATAAAACTATATAGTACTAACAATCTTCCCTCAAAAGATTTGTGGGCCTGCTAGAATCCTAGTGTGATGAGCGCTGGAAGGTGGTAAATAACTCTGTATCCAGACTTGCAGGAAACACGGTGTTTTGGTGGCTTTATTGCACAATGTGATTACTAAGCACGAGAGAGTGATCAAACTAAAAACAAATAGACCAGGCAAAAAAATTCAAAAAATGAATGTGTGGACTATATACTGTATGTACTCGTTCATTAGCCCATTCGTTTATAAGCCAAGTCCCCAAGATGGTTAGGTAAAAATGGCACAAACTGTATGATCCTTTCAGAAGCCGACCCTGTATTTCAGGAGGTGGCAAACTTTGGCTCCTGGCCCATCAGGATAAGCCGCTGGCGAGTCAGGATGTTTTGTTTACTTGAAGCGTCTGCAGGCACAGAGCCCCTCAGTTCCCTGTGGCCGCGGTTCACCATTCCCAGCCAATGGGAGAGTTCCCACAGCTCCCATTGGCTCGGAACGGTGACCATAGCGAGCTGAGGGGCTCCATGCCTGCAGATGCTCCAAGTAAACAACAATGTATTATATATTCAATTCAATGATTCCATAGAGTTTAAAATCATCAAATTTTGGTGTGGAACCGTTTGTAAGCCGACCCCTGCTCTTTGATGTGTTACTTTTTTACCAAAAATATTCGGCTTATGAATGAATATATACGATACCTCAAAAGAAGAAAAATGGCTTTGACTTGCTCAAGGCAAAAAGTCTGTCTTTCCAGTTCCCACTTCTTCCAGGTTCTATATCACCAGCACTAGGGCAGCGGTTCTCAGACTTTGTGCTGGTGACCCCTTTCACACAGCAAGCCTTTGAGTGCGCCCCCCCCCCCGCCTTGTAAAGTAAAAACACTTTTTTATATATTTAATGCCATTATAAATACTGGAGGCAAAGCAGGGTTTGGGGTGGAGGCCTGAGGGGTCCCAACACCAAGTTTGAGAACCCCTGCACTAGAAGTGATCTCATGACTCCATACAGAATTTTAGAAGGCAGAATTCAATTTTGCATTTAAAGCAGAGATTCTCTGTTATTTAAGAAGAATATAGTGTATCCTACTAGGGAGGGTGGCCAGACTCTCTAGACCCCTTTTAGGTCCCCCTGTCTATCATTTACCCTCTTTCCTCGGCCTGCGGCTGCACTTGGAGGAATTCTCTGGGGCAAAATCACATGTTGGCAGAAGACTGGTTCTTCTTTCCTTCCTTTGTGAGAAACAAGAGTCTGGCTGGAACAGGGGTCAGCCTCTCAGACAGCCTCTGGATAGGGCTTTAGAGGCTCTGTATCTCAAAGTCTATTGTTGCTTTGCAGGATTAACCTCCTACCCTTCTTGCAGGGGCATGGTGCTTGGCTGTCAGCCAGGGTAGCTCTGGAAGCGGTGTTCCGTGACACTCTCCTCCTCAGTTGGCCTGCCTCTGTTGCTAGCGGTCTGCATAGAGCAGCCTTTTTCCTGGTCCCCACCCCTTCCTATAGTAATCTTCCCCTTTTAAGCCCTGTCATAAACAGATAGCTAAGGGTTAATGTTTCTTTTACCTGTAAAGGGTTAACAAAGGGAACCACACATCTGACCAGAGGACCAATCAGGAAACCGGATTTTTCAAAGCCCAGGGAGGGAATTTTGGGGTGTGTGTCTTTTGTCTGTGTCTCTCTGTTCCGTGCTCTCTCAGCTATGAGAGGGATTTCTATCTCCAGGCTTTTCTAATCTTCTGTTTCCAAGTGTAAGTACAAATGGTAGAAAACAATAGGTTTTTATATTGTTTTTTGTATTTACATGTGTGTAGTTGCTGGAATGTTTAAATTGTATTTCTTTTTGAATAAGGATGTTTATTCATATTTTTCTTTTAAGCAATTGACCCTGTATATTGTTATCTTGATACAGAGAGCATTTTTATGTCTTTTCTTTCTTTTTATATAAAGCTTTTCTTTTTAAAACCTGTTGGATTTTCTTTTCTAAGTGAGGCTCTAGGGGATAGAAATCCCTGTGCCAGGATTACGGTCTCTCTCAGGGAAAGACTGGGAGGGGGAAAAAGAAGGAGGGGGGAAGGTAAATTGCCCTCTCTGTTTTGTAATTCAAGGAGTTTAAGTACAGTAATCTTCCAGGATAACCCACGGAGGGGAAGCCTGGGGAGGAAGTAAAGAGAAGACAAGGGGAGGGGGGTTATTTCCCTTTGTGGTAAGACTCAGGGCATCTGAGTCTTGGGGTCCCCCCAGGGAAGGTTTTGGGGAGACCAGAGTGAGCCAAACACTGGAAATTTTTGGCTGGTGGCAGCGCTATCAGATCCAAGCTGGTAATTAAGCTTGGAGGGTTTATGCTAGGCACCCACATTTTGGACGCTAAGGTTCAGAATTGGGATTTATGCTTATGATAAGCCCCTCCTCCTCCAGCCGAACAGCCATGTAGGTGTACCTCATTAGCACAGCACAAACCCAGAGGAGCTCGTTAGTGTCCTCCCAGCCAGTGTCCCTTCACATCCAAAGCAGGATTTACCCTTTGAGAACAAATTGAATTTTCTGAGAATTTACAAGCAAATCTGATAATTTAGGAGTTTAAAATTAATTAAAACTGAATTCTTTAAGAAATTTAATATATACATCAGTCCTCTTTGGTCTAAGTAATAGTATAAAACAGGTGCTTCAAACTTTCTATATAGTTAAATTAAGTGAAATATTATGCATAGGCTACCTTTCAAGAATTAGCTTGTAATCAAGCCAAGTTTTTAACAATTATTGTATCTAGTAGTTATGATTAAATAGACTACAGACAGGCTTAGAAAAGTAGCTCAAGAAATTCTTAAGTGGGGCCTTTGTGACATCAGAAGTAACTCAACCAATCACCCCCACTCATGTACAGCTAATTTGCATACAGCAGTACTATTGGTTATAATGAGTCAGTAGCATGAGGGAGATTGGACATATGTCAAATTATCACGGATAGATTATTTGACCGAACAGTTATTAATCTTTAATGGTTCCATAGCCATATGCTGTTGTAATGATCTGGTAACCCCATCTCAAAAAGGATATATTAGAATTGGAAACAAATCATTAGGGGTATGGAACAGCATCCATATGAGGAGAGATTAAGAAGACTAGAAATTTTTAGCTTGGAAAAGAAATGATTAAAGAGGGATATGATAGAGATCTATAAAATCATGACTTGTGTGGAGAAAATAAATAAGGAAGTGTTATTTATTCCTCATAACACAAGAACTAGGGCTCACCAAATGAAATTATTAGGCAGCAGGTTTTAAAACAAACAAAAGGAAGTATTTCTTCACACAGTGCAGTCAGCCTGTGGAACTCTTTGCCAGAGAATGTTGTGAAGGCCACGACTATAAAAGGGTTTAAAAAAGAATTAGATAAATTCATGGAGAGTAGGTCCATCAATGAATATTAGCCAGGATATGCAGGGTTAGTGTCCCTAGCCTCTGTGTGCTAGAAGCAGGGAATGGATCACTTCATGATCACCTGTTCTGGTCATTCTCTCTGAAGCACCTGGAATTGGCCACTGCCGGAAGACAGGATACTGTGCTAGACGGACCATTGGTCTGACCCAGTATGGCCATTCTTATGGGTTTTTCCAGGTTGGAACCTGAACCCTGTGACTGCTGAGCCCTCTGTCCCACTAAACTGGGGTATCCCTCTCACACGGTGATGCTCTGACAAGCTGAAAACTTGTGGTAGGTACTGCACTTACACAGAAATCCACAGGCAGGGACACACCCGAGTTACATGTATGCTTCTCCGAGCCACTCATGAACCAATAATAGAGAGGCTCTAGATAATTCCCCGCAGTTCCCCAGCCTGGCACCTCGAGAATATACCATCTTGCCCTGGTCAGAAGTCCGATCAGTGTAAATTCATTACCCAGTCTGCCCCTCCCTTGCTGTGGATAGGACATACACTCACTTTTGTAAACTGAGCTGAGATATTCCAAGCACTTCAACCAAAGCACACTGTTTTAGATAAAATATAAAGCAGATTTGTTAACTACAGAAATATAAATCAAAGTTGGTTACCTAAAGAATAAAAATAAAATCGCAATCAAGCAGGGTCTCACCCTGAAAGATAATACAAACAGGTCACAGATCTGTAACTCGTTTCTAGCCTGAGACCACACTTGCCCATTCAAAATCTTTGTCCTCCAGACATGTTTCCAGGTGTTGAGTTGTGAGGGGGGTAAGGCCAAGTGATGTCACTTCCCCTCTTTTATGGTTTCTTCCAGCTTGCTGGAAAGATCTTTGCTTGTGACATGTGTATCTGCTCCCATTGGTCAAGCAGCCTCCATTGTCTATGCCCTCTCTCTGAGAAGTCTCCATTGTATACCGTTCTTGGGATAGTGGATTCTCTTTAATGGGCTATCAGCACATCTGGCTACTCCATTGTTGTACCTGAAAGGCTGGTTATGGGTGTTCCCAATGTAAACCTTCTGCCTCTCTGAGTTGGCAGCAACAAGGGCCGGGTTCAGTATCCAGGGGTTCCGTTTCAATAATGCAATACAAAATCAGCTCGAGCCCCCACCCAGTGATCTTGGACAATTACATACCACCTTCCCAGGCGCCTCTAGGAGGCAATACTTCCCCTCTCACAAGCACAAAGTCTGAGTGTAGCAAAATCCTTTTAGAAAAGGAGGGAAACAACGTGGTACCATATTGGGGAAACACCACAAACAGGATTCATAACATAAACCATGAGCAAAAGACCCACCAAGTAAGTTTTGACAGTGTCCTTTTCCCCTTAGGGTCTTAAGTCCAATCACCCCAAAGTCCAACAACCCAAAAGTCTCTGTCCCTGGTCAGTGCCACCCGAGAGTTCAAAAGTTTATCTGCAGAGCTTTACCCTTCCCCTAGCCTGGGTGGAAATGGGGAGGCACACAGGATGTTAAGGGGCACCTTATGTGTTCTGAGGCCGACTTCCCCGCCTCTCCGTGGAGTTCTGCTGCAGCCTTCACCACGAACAGCTCTGCTACACCAGCCGACCTGTGAGACACTCAAGCCATCCCCGCAAACTGCTCTGCTCGCTGTTCCATGGGCCGGTCCAACCATCCCACAACCTGCTCAGCTCCACTCCACTCTCTGTTCTGCAGGCTGCTCCAACAGTCCTGCAAACTGCTCCACTCCACTCACTGTTCCGTGGGTCTCTCCAACCACCCTGCAAACTGATCTGCTCTGCCAGCCACTTAGCAATATATCTTCAGGCTCTGCCACTAGTTAACACAGCACTCAGCTCAATAAGTTGAGCTCTTTTAGTGATTTCAGTTCATAGTAGGGGAGCCCCTGTGCTGGTGCACCTGTGGCCTAAAGTGAATTCAGCTCAGCAACTTTTAGCTAGATTCCTAATGAAATCAAAATTAGCTCTGCTATTCAACAGTTGGAGAGGAGAGGTAATTGGCATTCCAGGCCCTCAAAGGGAGGGGGGGTACCATCAAGTGCATATACCAATCCCCAGCCCCTCTCAATTCTGAGTTTTGGAACCCATGTCCCTTGTCTAGCGAGTGCTACTTAGTTGATGGTGAGACCCTCTTTCATAAAACAGGTTCATAGTCCCTCATTCACATAATCAGGGTAACACCACTTTATTCCTCCTGCCCCAATAACAGAGAAATTGGGGATCCCACAGCTGTCAAAGTGACCATTTTAGGCTGCCGTGGGTTATGCTAGGTGGGGTGGGTGTGCCTATGCAAACAAGATCAGCCCCTGAAATTATTTTCCACACTCTCCATAATTCACCACCAGATATCAGGGTAGAGCTCATCCTGACTCTGCTTACACCAACCCGGGGTGAAAGTGGACTGGTACAGCGTACTGGCAAGAAGCCGGTGTGGCCCATGCACAGCCGACATCACTGCCCCTTTTGCTCCACCTCCGTTGAGGGCTGCCAATGGGGAGTAGGGGGTAAATGGGCATTGACATTAAAGCACTGCTGTTTCAGTGCTTTAAAGACCCTCCTTAAAGCGCTGCTATGGCAAAGGACTCTCTTTAAAGCACTGTCACTTTCCGCCACCCTACCGGCAGGGCCACTGACAGGGGGCAGCGCGGGCCATGCAGCACAGATGGGCTGGCTGGGAAAGGCTGACCCCAAACCCTGCCCCTTCTGCCTCAGGCCCCCGTACCAGTAAGAATTTAATATTACTTTCACTTCATGCCAACCTCAAAACATATTTCAGTAACAAACGCATAGCAAAACTTCATAACTCCACATACAATGATAGCACATAAATCCAATAGGATATTAATGTTCAACAGATCAAGACTTTTAAAATGATACCTCACAAAGCATACTTTGTACAAACCATATAATTATAAGTCAGGGGTGAATATGGAGGTTCCAGGATGCTGCTTTGAGATACAGAGTGCCCCAGTAGCCCTCCCCTGAGTTGTGGCGCATGCCTCCTCCCTGTTGCTTGCTATTTGGAGTGGTTTCTCCCCAATCCTTATGTGGATTGGGTCCTGGGTTCTTTGTTGCGATGCCTACTGTCTCCACCCAAGATGACACCTCTCTGTGCCTGGGACACCAAAGGTACTGTTCCCTGGGGAAATGACTAATGCTAGCACTCTTAACAAGGAGTACGACCCAGTACAAAACCACAAAATGCATTAATACAAACTCCAACAAATGAAATGCTATTCCCCAAAACAATATACTAAAGGAAACTTTATTGGGGTCAGGGAAAAAGGTTCTAGGGAAGGAAAGGGTTAAGATTAACTAGCAAATGCTTAAACATCAATACAATCAGTTCCATGCCTCCCACCATTCACAGCTGTGCCTCAACCCCAGCTCCCTCCCTGGCAACTTCCCACACAGATGAAATGCCTAGCATGAGTCTGGAAAAGGGTTTAGCCCTGACTTCCAAATTAAGAGCATGAGTCACCTTCACCCTTCAACTATTCAGTGCTGTTGTGCTGAATCTGCCTTCAAAAGTGAATATTAAAAAATGATTTAAGGTTGATACTACATAGCATCAAATCATTAGAAATATCTCCTGAGGATATTCTCTTGAGGTTTCATTTTCAGTGTTCATGTACAAATTTAATTAAAAACTACACCCAAGGAAATTCCAAGACAAAACTGTGTTAAAATGGAATTATAGTTGAGAATACTTATCAGTAACTTCAGGATGAAGAATATTTTGTAGTAATGACAAAAGGAGATGAAGAATGTGAAAAAAAACTTAATGCATCTTTAAAGATCACTTTCATCTAATCTGGGCCCAATACACTAACTTACCTTAATTGTAATCATATTTAATCATTGCATAGCATCATGGCAGTGTTAAGGAACCAAAATAACCTTAACTGTGTATTTCCAAACTCTGTAATATTCTTGGATTTCTTTTAAGTGCACCTTGGTATTTGCTAATATTCATTCATTACTCTGTGATTTAAAACATTCCAGTGAGCCACTCGGAGCAGAGGTAATGCCTTTTGACTTCGGTGACCAACTACACTCCACAAATATGGAATGAAAATTAGCTGAATTGGACAGTTCACAAAAAAAGCCATATTGAAAACTCTCTGTTCAAACAAACCATGTATCAGTTGAAAATAAAGTTAGAAGTCACAATCAGTTCCTGAATATTCAAGAACAGAAATAGGACTGAATTTTTCTGAAATAGGACTGAACATTATCTGTAAATAATAATTAAACCAGCTGCATTCATTACACAAAATTTCAAGAGGCATATGTAATGTTTTTAGCATCAGATGTTTCACAGCTTCAGCAATGTAGATTGTACAATGAAAAGACTCCCATTGACTTCAACAGGAGATGGATTGGGCCCTGGGTCTTTTGAGCTGGAGGAAGACAGGAACAGACACAAGCTACAAAGACATCATCTTTGATAAAAAGTCAAGAAATCTCTTAAATCCTATTTTTAAAATAAATTTTAGCCAAAAAAGTGTCTTGTTCTTTTGTGACCTGTCTCTATGGTGTTTTGTTTTGTGGTCATCTCCTGAGAGCAAAGGATGATTTTATATATAATCTTGTACAGGAAATCCTTGACCTCTACAATTTGTCCAGTGAAAGAATGCTTTTATAAATTATTTTTAATTATTATTTCAGTGGCTTACTAAAAATAGTACTAGTCAATAAAATTCTTTTGGGGGTGTTATACGTCTTTGCAACAGAAACATGTAATGTAAGATTTTTTTATTTATTCTTTTAAACAAAAGAAAGTTCATCCTCACTGTAGACCCCAAAAGCTTAAATTACAGTAAATTTGTACCAACTCACTAAGACTAATTAAAAAAATCTAAACAGATATACACAGGGCAACATCAAAAAGTCAGCTGTTATTGTACTGCAGTATTTGGGTCAGAGCCTCAGCTGGTATAAATGGGTGTTGTTCCATTCAAGTCAACAGAATGGGATTCAGATTTTGAACACATACAAAGTTAGATGCAGGGTTTTGGGTCAGACCCAAATCTAAATAAACGTAATCATTTTCATTCTATTTTAAGGCACTGATTTAACCTGGCATTTAAGTACATGCTTATGTCTATCCCTATTCAGCAAAACACCTACTTAAATCTAAGCACATACTTAAGTGCCACTGACTTAAGCAAGTATTTTTCAAACATTAAGTCATTTTAGTGTAGAGCCATTTTAGTAATAGAGTCAACTGCTTTAGTGTTTTGGCCAGTCCCCTCTGCATAATTTAAAAACAATAAACTGTTCTTTATTATATTCAGGAGTCAGCTAGTTTGGATCACTTTGTTATGGTGCAGCAGTAGCACCATCGCTAACTTTGCATTGTGGATTTAATTTTGGAAGAGTGTGAGACCTGTACTGTTCAACGTATTCATTAATGATCTGGAAAAGAGGTAAATAGCGAGGTGCCAAAATTTGCAAATAACACAAAACTACTTAAGATAGTTAAATCCAAAGCAGACTGTGGAGAGTTACAAAGGGATCTCACTAAAATGGGTGACTGGGTGAGAAAATGACAGATGAAATTCAATGTTGGTAAGTGCAAAGGAATGCACAGTGGGAAAAAATAATCTCAACCATACACAATAAAGGTGTCTAAATTAGCTTTTACCATTCAAGCAACAGACCTTACAATCATTGTGGATAGTTCTCTGAAAACATCTGCTCAATGTGCAGTGGTGGTTCTGGTCTCCCCATCTCAGAAAAGATATATTAGAATTGGATAATTTGCAGAGAAGGGCGACACAAATTATTAGGGTATGGATCTGCTTCCATATGAGGAGAGATTAAAAAGACTGGGACAGTTCAGCCAGGGACGGCTTCAGGCACCAGCGCAGCAAGCACATGCCTGGGGCAGCAAGCTGCGGGGGGCAGCCTGCCGGTTGCTGTGAGGGCAGCAGTCAGGCAGCCTTCGGTGGCTTGCCTGCGGGAGGTCTGCCGGTCCCGCGGCTTCGGCGGTAATTCAGTGATGGGTAGGCGAAGGCGTGGGATCGGCAGATCACCCACAGTAATGCCACTGAATCCGCGTGACCAGCGGACCTCCTGCAGGTGCACTGACGAAAGCCGCCTGCCTGCGGTGCTTGGAGTGGCAAAAAACATAGAGCCGCCCCTGAGTTCAGCTAGGAAAAGAGACAACTAAGGGAGGATATGGAGCAGAGAAATTGAATAGGGAAGTGTTATTTACCCCTTTACATAAACACAAGAACTAGGAGTCACCCAAAGAAATGAATAGGCAGCAGGTTTCAAACAAACAAAAGGAAGTACTTCACACAATGCACAATCAACCTGTGGAATTCTTTGCAGAGGATGTTGTGATGGCCTAAACCCAGGGCCATCCCTAGCCATTTTGGTGCCCTACACAGCACCCAGGCCTCCATGGGGGGAGGCGGCTGGCCCCAGGCCTCCACAGTGGTGGCAGGAGCAGACTAGGGAGGCAGGGGAGAAACCGCCCACCAGCACAAGCTGGCAGAGTGGAGGGGTTTGGAACCAGGTCGCTCCGCTTCCTGCCGCCCAGTGACTGTAGGGGGGTGATTTCCCCCCTGCCGCCCAAGCCTGAGGACTGCGTAAGAGTCAGGCCTGCACTCACCGGCGTGGCCCTAGCCTGCTCTGCTTTCCTGGTTCCCAGCCTTGGGACTGGGGGGCAAGGGGAAACTGCCTCCCAGCACTCACCAGTGGCGAGGCTGGGAGCCAGGTTGCTGCACTTATCTGCCGTCATGCCAGTGAGTGCAGGCCTGACTCCTGCTGCAGTCCTCATGGGAGTGGGGGCAGGGCTGGGGTGGAGGAGCGGTGGGAAGAGGCAGGGCTGGGGCAGGGACCATGGGGAAGAGGTGGAGCAGAGGCTGGAGCAGCACACAGCTGCATAGGGCACCAAATTTCCTGGTGCCCTACACAGCTGCATACTTTGCGTATGGGTAGGGAAGGCCCTGCCTAAACCTCTTACTACCAGAGATTGGGCCTGAACAGATCTCTCAAAACTGCCCTGTGCTGTTCATTCCCTCTGCATTATCTGGCACTGGCCACTGTCGGAGACGACCATTGGTTTGGCCCAATATGGCTGTTCTTATTTCCTTTTTTTTGGACCCCTTTTCTGAAGAAATCTGAAACACTTTAAGCTCCACCTGTTGCTCCTTCATATGCTGATTCAGACATCAGTTATAAATAGGTAGCATATGTTTGTAGAGGGTTTTTTTAAAAAAGAAAAACTCTGCTGTTTTGCTAACGACTGGCCATTCAGAAAGTGTTTGTGAAGACCTCCCCAAGGGGCTAGTGCTCAAAGAAGCTCTGCAGTTACATCCCAAATGAGTGGACTGTGTGATGGCCTCAGATGGGCTTATACTAGCAGATCAGCATATCTGACTGTTATCATTATGTGTTGTTAGATGCCGCAATCTGTTGCTACAATTAATATAAGAACATATGAGACAGTCACAGTCCATTCATCTGAGAAGTTGTTCTGCCTTCATGTTTCTGTGGTTATAGTTAAGGCTTTGTGTGATGGTTCGACGTTGATGATGTTGGGATATATACTGCTTTTTAGAATTGGTGGAAATGAACATGAAAACTTTCTGGAGTGTGTGACAACATTAGAGGCAATATGAAGATGGCAAAAAAAATGCAATCGACTTTTCCCTTAACCTCTTACTTGCCTGTATTTAGGGTTTGCTTGGGTGGGATAGGTCCTAGTGCAACCTTAACTGTCACTATATATAGTTATAATTACAAAGCATTTGTATTACACAAGTAAAGCAATACTGTTAAAACTAGAGGGAGTTTCTCTACTATTAGATTAGTACATTTTTGTATACTAATTATTAAGGTTTCTGGATACCCTAAAAAAAAAATTGAATTTTATGCCTTTCCCCCTTAATTAGTTTTAGTTTACTTAAAGGTTCTCTATTCTTCCCTCATATATATCAGCCTTTGCTTCTGTCTTTCTAATACAATGGTTCCCAAACTTTTCAGGGTCATGCCCTCCCCTTACCTCTGTCCTCACCTCCCTGCAGCCAGGGCCGGGACCTGGGCTGTGGCTCCCGGGGGCAGGGGGAGGGACATGGACAGGTGTCATAAGTAGATAGGTAAGGGTTAATTTTCTTTTACCTGTAAAGGGTGAACAAAGGGGGAACCAAACACCTGACCAGAGGACCAATCAG
>NC_133769.1:325381849-325389454 GCF_003597395.2 Chelonoidis abingdonii
GGCAGCGAGATAAGATCCAAGCTGGGTATAAGCTTGGGGGAGGTTCACAGTAAGCACCCAGATTTTGTACGCACAGGTCCAGATCTGGGACAGACGTTTACCATAACAGGAGTAAGAGGGCCAAGACTGGGGCCACAGCAGGGGGCAGGTCTGAGGCTGACAGTGGGGCTGGGCCAGGAATGGGGCCATGGCCAGGAGCGGGGCCAGGGGTGGAGCTGCAGCTGAGCCATGGTTGGGGGCCGAGGCTGATGGCAGGACCTGGTGTGCAGCTGGGAACTGTGGCCGGGAACTGGGGCCACGGCTGGGGGAAGGGCCAGAGCAAAGCTGGGATTGGAGTGGGATTGGGTGATGCTCCGCCCCCCGTGGGGGCTGACCCAGGCCCTGCCGCCCCTGAACATTCCTCCACATGGCCCGCAGCTTTGGGACCTTTGTTCTAATAAGTGGCCATGTTTCTTTCTACTAGAAAAAGTCGTTAATTCTTATCTGCACGTTGACTATTTCTGTTGTTCTTCTTTAATAGTGTAAATAGAACAACCTTTCCCATTTAGCCTTTGTCATGTTAAATAAAGTTTCCATTGCTCCCATCTCAATGCAACATGCATTTTAATCCTGCAACATATAAACAATAATTGATTCTCCATTTTTTCTGCTCCTCAGCCAACACATACAATTTCCAGGACTGTGATAATTGTTAACATTCATATAATACTGGTGCTTTTGGACAAAAATAAGAGGAAACAAAGCCAGCCATGTAAATTTCATCTCCACTGAAATCTAAGGGAAAAATTCAATATTTGTCAAATGAACGAGTACAAAAGAGGTAAAAAGAAAGAAAGTATTTACAAGTTTCTAAGAACATTAACACACCTCTGTTAATCCACAATCTACAGCAAATGGGCTTGATCCTATTCCCATGGAAGTTAATGAAAAGCTCCCATTGTTTCAGTGGAAGTAGGATTGGATGTAAATCTCCGCATTAATGAACAAAACAGGATTACCTGACACTTGAACCTTCCCTGTTTGAATCATATATAGTATGTCTGATCTGCACCATCTCTAAATTAGATTGCAAGCTACTTGGGGCAGGAACCATAGGACAAATTCACTAATGGCATAGACAGGCACAACCCCAGCAGTAAGTTTGGGCCTGTGTCTTACTCTATGGATGTACAGTGTGGACCACATTAGCATTCTGTAAACAGGACTTTCAAAAAAAATGTAGAACAAACAAGGTCTGATGGTATCCCTGTACTAATAACAGATTTGACAGAAGCTTTATAAAAATGAAAATAAAGAATAAAGTTCTCATTTATCTTTTCTGTCTTTATCTTCATGATTAAATAATCAAACAGATTGTTTGACACCTTCAGTTGTGTTCTGGGGATTCTAATGGCCATGTAGAGGAAACATTGAATGTCACCAGGCTCAACATAGACAAAAGAACTGGGAGCTGTATTCTTCCCTCCTGTAGTTCAGTTACAGTAATGGTGAGTGAAAGTGGAACCCAGGACAAATTTCAATTAACCTCTCATTTATGGTGAATTAGGATTGTTAAAACTAATGATTTTGACACTTACTACTCTTTGTGGTAAATGAAATGCCACATCCTCAAGCCTTTTCTTTGAGGAGCACCAGTATATATGGGTTCAGGTATTAGAGTGGATAAAATTGCTCTTCTCCACTGACACCTTATGCTCCTATAAAATGTGTCTCAGAAACGTTCACTTATGTAAACTGTGGATTGTTATCATGGCTTTTATTCACTTCTGAATAAAGTACTCAATCATAGCTAAAACATTGCTATAGCAAGAATAAATGAACTTCCTCTCTGGAAACTATTCAGAGTCGTGAAGATATAATTGTGCACATAATTTGTTTCTGATGGCTAAACTACTGTCTCATATCGGTAGAGGGAATGCTTTTTCAAATATTTGGACTCCTACAGTGAATAATAATCAATATATATTTCACCTTTTTTTGCAAGGATTTACCTGTGTCTCCTGGGTTTTAGCCAGGCCAAAACACTGAGTGCGGTACTTAAAATTGCACAAGCAGTCATATACATTTGTAACAGCTTAGATATTTGAAAAAATTACAGACATTTCATTCCTTCCTTTACACTCACTGTTGTTGCTTAGGTTTGAGCTTCATTCTGTTGTTCTCTTTAACACTCTTCTCAGAGGAATTAGGTAAGAGGATACATCCACATGAGGTATTTTGTACTTAGAGAAGTGAAATGAGGTTAAAAAGAAGAAAAACTTCAGATTTTAACAAAAGTTAATTTTAAGTGCCTGTAGTTGTTAATAATAATTAGCTCTTATACAGTGCTTTTCAATCATGGATCTCAAATTGGTTAAAAGAAAGGTAAGTATAATTATCCACATTTTATAGATTGGGAAAATGAGGCACAGAAACGGTGAGACTTAGCCAAGTTCACACACCAGACAGTAGCAGAATTAGGATGAGAACTCTGGTCTACTAACTCGCAGTCCTATGCCCTAGGTGCCTCGAGGCATCTTAAGAAACAGACAAAGAAAACAAAATCATAATATGGCAACCTATACAGATTTCTTCCTTATCTGTTCCAGGATAGTATAAGCTGCAACAATGGATGGAATTCATCTTTGATGCAACTCCACTGAAGTGTATTGAGAGACCACTAAGATAAACGTGAACCAAGAGAGTTTAGTTGGGAGTGCACCATAGTGCAAGACAGCAGCTTAACGCCAAGGATACGAGTTGTAAGCATTTTTCAAATCAGATTTCTGGTGAACTTGTGTCATCAGTATTATTATAGTTAATTTATCTCGAGGACCTGATGTTGAGACACATACAAACACATTGGCAAAAAATTAATCTCATGAATAACCCCCTTAAAAGTCAGTGGGCTATTGACACAAATAAGTGCTTACCAACCTCAAGAAACTAACAGAGAACTGTACATTGGAAGCCAGTTTGTAAATCCTATAAACATTAGCTATTAGATCTAAAATTAATTGTATACTACTGATAGTGTGTTATGGATGAATTGAGTTGCTTTGCAATATGATTCATTCTGGAAGGAAGAAAATTGTAAACAAGCAAACAAAAACCTAAAGAAAGAATAAATCAGAAAAAGGGAGAAAACCCCCAGATGAAAGAAGCCACATGGGAAAGGGAAGAAGTGAGAACAAAGGTTGACTAGTGTTTTAGATGTTGTTAGCCAACTAACTCATATCCAAATCGGTTTATCATAGGCATTCTCTAGAAACCAGAAATCCTAATTAAGTTGCATGAGACAAAACAGCAGAAATACATGATAATTATTGTGAAGACTACAAAAGAAATTACACCATGAGAAAATATACCCAATGAATAGTTTCAGCAGATGAAGTAGAAGCCAAGTTCACTAGAGAACAATTTAGTCGTTTTTCTATGAACTTCATTGTTCTGGTTGTAGAGGATCCATATTAACATACTATTGATGAACCTGAAAACAGGAGCCAGGGAGAATAGTCATCAATGGACTCCAAAGGAGAAAGAAAATATGCATAACATTTTCTTCCTACAAGCCTTTTGAGTTACCTTAGTTGTATTTTCCAACTAAATGAGCATTTTGGCCTGGCAGCATGTGTAATACTTTGACATGTATCTGGAGAAAAATGCCTTATTTCAGACTATTGTAGCTTTGGGAAAGAAGTTTTTTAAAGAATTTGCTACTTGGATGAGCATAACTATACACAAAGTAGTTCCCACAATCAGAATTGTTGCATGCTCAGTTTTCCTTGTAATTTTCAAAGATTATTAGTGTGTCAAATAAATTATTCAAGAGGGTTTAAGTAATTTAATGGCTTAAGTCCCATTTTCAAACATGACTTACAAATCTAAGCTTCCTTGAAATCTGACTTAGGCTCCTAAGTCACTTAGGCACTTTTGAAAATTGCATCCATTTCTTAATGACTTGTTTTTTTAAGGGGAACTAATTAACAAACACGACCTTTCTATAATATTTTACAGCGTATATTTATAACAGGACAAAATCATGACAGGACTTGCAATGTGAAGGACTAAAAGGAATAGTTTATTTACAGATTTTAAGGCCAGAAGGAACTACTCTGACCTTTGCATAATATAGGTTATAGAATTTCACTCAGCAATTGCTGCAGTGGAGGGAATTTAGGTTGATTGGAGACAGTTTGAATTTTATGCATTGATTAATTTTTTCCCCAGGTGCTACATTTTTCTGATTAATTTTTTCCCAGCTCATTTTTCTGATTAATGCAAGATCAGTTATCAAATTAAGCATAGCACACTCTTGAGACCTCAGAACTAATAAGAAACTTGTTGAGGAAGGTTATTATTAGGGGGCTTATTTCTGGCTTCTTTTTCTGCCCAAGGACGTATACCGACTGTTCTGATTGATCTTTAACTAGTGCTGAGGAGTCATACATACAAGTCTGAGAGCAGAATTTGGTTCAGGGCCAACTTTTCCTACAGTGTTTACAATTATATCCGATGATTTTGGGCAATTTGCTGTGTTCCATAATTAATTCTTTTCTTTTCGCCTGCTCCAGTGAAGGGTAGTAAGAAAATGAAGTGTGCCTAATTAAAATAGCATTCACTTTCCTCTTCTCACAGCTCCTGAAGATGGTTGAGAATATTACAGATCACTAGGAGGGAAAAAAAAATCAGAATCTTGACCTGGCATCTGGTACCAGCCACTGTTGGAGGACAGGATACTGGGCTAGATGGCCCATTAGTCTGACCCAGTATGACTGTTGGTATATAGCTGTTGGACTCAAATGGTGCTCTTGAGAGAGAAAATGATGTGAGGATTCTTCAGCTGAAGTCTTTAAGAATTCTGTGGAGGAAAAAGAATTCTATGGAGGAGAAAAAAAAAGCAATATATTTCCACGTAGCCACAGAAGGGGGAAAAAAGTAATAAATGTAGAGTTTGGGGGTCAAATTCTGCCTTAATATACAGAATGCAATTCTCACTCCCCAATGCAGCTTGCCTAACTCATGCAACTGGTCCCACTTAAGAAGTCAGACTACTCATATGAAGAAGATTTGGCCCCAACGCCAGTGGAAACAGATTGGTGTGTGTGCAGATGTGCACAGGCAGCTGAAGACAAGAACTGGCCTTCTTCTTCTAGATATTCTATTGGACATCAACAAGAGGATAGTGCCTGCCATCTTTTCTGATGCTGTATCTTCTTTCTGCATCAACTAACGATATTCAGTAGCCTTTATAGAGTGTCAAGAAGGGATATTATTATTATTCCCTTCATTCCTGATAGAATGGAACTGTACCTCAGAAATCATTATTTTGTGCCTGTTAACAAATGTTAATCACTGTATCTCAAGATGAGTAGTAGAAAGGGGAGGGGGAGAAAGAGTGGTCAAGAGCAGTCATTGGAATATCAATTTTTTTATGTGTGATATCGTTGATATAAGTGGCAATATCGTTGATATAAGTGGTCATATTAGAATCATACAGCATCACAGCCTTCATTTCCTGCTTTATTTCTCTGGACTGGATTTCTAACAAGGAAGCATTGAACAAAGACTGATGATTCCCAGTCTGTTTGGGTGATTACAGAGGGACTTTTGCAAGCTAGAAGTCTATTCCATCGCAGCTAAACCTTGAAATAAGGACTTCACAATCATTTGTATGTATATGATCTATTAAACATTTTTACTCTATTCTTTTATTAATAAATCTTTAGTAAATTTACTAAGGATTGGCTGCAGTGTGATATTTGAGTAAGATCTGAGATGCATATTGACTTGGGGGTAAGTGTTTGAATCTTTGGTATTAGGAGAATCTCACATATAGCGAAATGGGTGAAATTTAACAACCTCTCACTATATTTGACTTGATTGTCTAGATGGGAGCCCAGGGCTGGAATGACTAAAAGGGACTGTGTTTGGCATCTTGTTAACCTGTGTGGTTCTACAGAAGCTCTTTTACTACTGGTTTGATGAATCTCATTATAGAATAAACCACCAATTTTGGTGGGAGGTTGTCTGCCCTGTTTCTTGGAGTCTGTCCTGAGTGTGGTCCAGCCCAGGCACCTGGTCATAAGACTACAGTAAAATTACAAAAGTAATTAAAGATCACTTCTCATTTAATGGCTCACTAGAAGTAAAAAAACCCCAAAAAACAAAAAAACAAAAACAAAAAAAACAGAACAGGTGCCTTGAAGGCTATAGTATGGCATCATTTGATCTTGCAAGCTTCTGATCTTGTAAAATATATAGAGTAAAAAGAATATTATTGGAAGATGAATTTTTTACACTTGGAAAAGTAAAGAAATGGATCAAAGCAAAAAAAATTATAGTAACAGCCACAAGAGCACCCAACACCTATCTTGTATTCCAAACTGGGGGAAAACCTCAAGGAATGAAGAAATGCAGAGAAATTAATTAAACTGGACAAAGCACACATTATGTACAAAGATACTGAAGAAACTAAGGCAAAGCTGATAAACCTCTCACTTACCAAATTAAAGAAGAAAGCTCATCAGAACAGCATTAATGTAATCCAAGACTGAAGAGGAAATAAGAAAAACAGTACAAAATTCATAGGATGGGCTCACCACAATTGAATGCAGTGAATATTTATCAGGGCAGCAGGAAAAAGAGGACAGGACTCCTTTAAGCGTCCCTGCTGCCTTTAGGTTACAAGGAAAGGGAAAAGGAGATGAATTTATCTGAGCTGAACACAGCCAAGAGGGGGAAAAGAAAGTGGCAAGACTAGGCTGGAGTACTGCTCCACCCTGTGCATGAGAGGGAGGGGAGGGTATTATAGCCTGTACATTCTGGAAGGGACGCTCTCTCTCTCCAATCAATCACTGATTGGCTATTTGACTAACTTTATCATAGCCCGTAAACACCACAGAATGCTCTCTGTGTATATCAAAGCCAAACAAAACCTTTTAGATAATGGGCCAACTAGTGTAAATCAGCACAGCTTCATTGACTTCAGTTATTATGCCAGTTTACACCAGTTGGAGGAAATGATGCACAATATCTGCAACCAGTAAATAAGATTTTTTAACTTACATTTTATTTAGTCACAAAATCTTGGTAAACTAGAGCAGTGGTTCTTAACCAAGGATGCATGCACACCTGGGAGTACACAGAGGTTTTCCAGGGGGTGCATGAACTCATCTAGATATTTGCCTAGTTTTACAACAGGCTACATAAAAAACACTAGCAAAGTCAGTACAAACTAAAATTTTATACAGACAAAATGGGAACGTAAGCAATTTTTCCAGTAATAGCTTGCTGTGAAACATTTGTATTTTTGTCTGATTTTGTAAGCAAGTAGTTTTTAAGTGGAGGTGAAACTTGGGATATGCAAGACAAATCAGACTCCTGAAAGGGGTACAGTAGTCTGGAAAGGTTGAAAACCACTGGACTAGAGCTTAGTAAGTGTTCTGTTTCCCTGTCCTGCAAACACTGACCACCCTGCCATAGTGCTTGTTACTGTGAGCAACGCTCCTGCTAAATGTTCTTTGTACTGAGCAGGCTACAAATACCACTGAGCATGACATTTTTGTACTTGGTCCTGCTTACGTTTGTCCAAGAACAAAATTTGGGTTTTTGGGGGGGGAGTGT
>NC_133769.1:325389466-325403602 GCF_003597395.2 Chelonoidis abingdonii
GGGGGGGGGGAGGGGACTTGCCCCACATTGGCCTCTCCACAGTGTTACACATTAGTCCCTGTCCCTACCATATGGGGTCCCAGAGGGATGTGATTCACTCTGCAGCAGCAGCCTTACCAGCCCAGCCAGGAGTCTGTGCAGAGAGAGGGGTATGTGTGTATGTATATGTATGCATAAGTCAGAAAGAGAGAGACAGACAGACTACACACCCCCCAGTGCCGTCTCTACAGCTCCCATTGGCCGGGAACCATGGCCAATGGGAGCTGTGGGGGCGGCGCCTGTGGGTGCAGGCAACACACAGAGGCCCCTGGCCCCAGGAGCCAGACATACCAGCTGTTTCTGGGAGCACTCATCCCCCCCCCAGCACCCAAACTTCCTGTCCTAGCCCAGTGAAAGTGAGTGAGGGTGGGGGAGAGCGAGCAATACAGGGAGGAGGGATGGAGGGAGGAGAGGTGGGCCCTCAGAGCAGGGACAGAGCAGGGCAGGGGTATTCAGTTTTGTGTGATTAGAAAGTTGGCAACCCCAACTGAATTCCCGGAAATCACCTGGGTGGAGGGGCCTTTGGCCCTTTCAGGACACAGCTCCGGAACCTCTGCTGAGTAGGGTGACCAGACAGCAAATGTGAAAAATCAGGCCAGGGTGGAGGGTAATAAGAGCCTATATAAGACCCCAAAATCGGGACTGTCCCTATAAAATTGGGACCTCTGGTCACCCTACTGCTGAGCCAGGCTGGCACCACAGCACCCAGCCAGGCCCCTCAGCTGAGCTCCTATGCAAGGAGCCTCCCTCAACCCCACAGCCACTACCTCCCAGCCAGACCGACCATGGCCCTGAGACCAGCAGTGCTTTGGCTTCTCCTGCAACAAGGAGGTGAGGCCATATGTCCTATGATGCAAATAGTGGGGGGCAGGGGGGTAAAGCATGTTCCTAACAGGACCCACCATGTGTCTGTTAGGCCTGCATACAGGAGACATGAGCAGCACAGTTTCTGACCAGCACAGTATATAAAAGATTGCTGCTGCAGCATGTGCACAGCTTACAGGGAACATTGTAGAGTATTCCAAATAAAAGAAATTAAGACTTTATCACAACAGCAATCACCTTGCTAGGGTAATATATCTTTGCAGTATAAGATCCTTATAAGCTGGTGGGCTGTTTCACCAGCCCAGGAAGGAAAGCAAACACCATTCCAAAGTCCCTACAAAATCCCATCTCTCCTGCTATTTTCTTCTGATAGCAGTATGATCAATAAAAGGGGGGAGGGGAAAGGGTGAGGAGATTAGTCCCTAGCATCATATCTGTAAGGTGACTCAGATAAATATTTATTACAGTAAAGAATGTCAAGATCTTTTTGAAGTTTTATATATTTTCACTGACATTTGTAGTGAAATGCTGAGAAATTATCATAGCCAGTGAAAGGAAAGAGTCATTGTCTAACTGCAATGTAAGCCCAGGGTTAGCAGGACTTGAGTCAGCTCACCCATGTTAGGGAACCCTGGGCTTGAGAATCTACACTGTATTTTAACTCGATGTTAAGACATTTCTAACCTGCGCTCTGCTGTCCACACTACAGTGTGCAGACCGATGTCAAAGTAACCATATCCCAGAGTCCTTAGCGCCCTCTCCCACCCCCCCAAAAAATATGGCCACTCCTGCCCTTGGACTGTGGGAAAACTTTACTGCCCACCCTGCACATTACCAGGAAGCAGCTTGCTTTTCTTTGCAAACCTAGGAGATTCTCTGAGAATATATACATTTTTTTTTTAATTGGAGATATACCAATCTCCTAGAACTGGAAGGGACCTGCCTTCACTAGCAGGACCAAGTACTGAGTTTTGCCCTAGACAGCCCCCTCAAGGACTGAGCTCACAACTATGGGTTTAGCAGGCCAATGCTCAAACCATTGAGCTATCCCTCCCCTGCCTAGGGAGGTTATGGACACTCCATCTCTGGAGATATTTAAGAGTAGGTTAGATAAATGTCTCTCAGGGATGATCTAAACAGTATTTGGTCCTGCCATGAGGGCAGGGGACTGGACTCGATGACCTCTCAAGGTCCCTTCCATTCCTAGAGTCTATGAATCTGTGATGATATGTGCGATATTGATGTGAGTGATTTAGTTGATGAACTGAAAGCCCTTTCAAGATACACTTCAGCAGGATCAACTCCAAAGGCTGTTCTGGAATATATGTGCACAAAGAAGATGACCACCCTCTTTCTAAATGCTTTTGTTGCTCTGTGCATACTTCTAACACTTCCTGTAACAGTTGCCAGTGGAGAACGCAGCTTCTCCAAGCTGAAGTTAATAAAAACACATCTATGCTCTACAATGACTCAAGAGAGGCTGGTTGGTCTTGCAACCATCTCAATAGAACATGAGCTGGCCCAGACTGTAGCCCTTCAGGAAGCAGTTCAAATCTTTGCAATTAAGAAGGTATGGAAAGGGCTACTTCAATTATTCAAACAGATAAAAATGCCAGTGTTTACTATGCAGACAAGAAAAGTTACATTTGCTGTTCAGACATTTGAAAGTTAAGTGTTATTTAATATTTTTGAACAAGGCATTTAAAATTGTTAGTTCTCCTTTATTGGGGTAGGTAGCAGAGCAGTTCCATGAGAGGAGTAGAACAGGAAGAAGGCAGAATTGAGACCTTTCAAAGTTTTGGCCCAAGCGAGAGGGCACAGGGGTGTCATTTGAGCTCCCTGCTTCAGATACCAAAATGTTGTGGGCCAGCCCTAGCTACAATAAGCAAATTCTCTAAAGACAATAGTTTGCTTTGCTCAATCAAATCAGCCAACCACTAGTTTGCTGCCTTGTGTTTTTTCTTGCTGATCTCTAATTAGCACTTGCTGTAGCAATAGATAAATAGTTAAAATGATTATTTATCCATATGCCTCTATTTATCCATAAGCATTGGTAAAAATATTTCATTTGTATTACTTTCAAGTTATTAATTGATTAAAAAGGAAAGTATGTTGGTTGCTTATAGTTTTTCATAGCTGGCACCCAATCAAGTGTATCCATGTGCATAGACCTGATTTCTCAGCTCAGTTTCACACCTTATCATATCACTTCCGCTTTACTGCCAGGTAGGTACAAATGGAATCAGGCCATGGTACTCAAAAGAAGAAGTGGAATTTGAACTAAAAGGAACCAATCTGATCCAGTTTACACTGGGCAAAGCAGGAGTTGTTTCACTTAAATTAATTACGTAGCACTGGTGTGAAATCAGGGCGAGGCCCATCAGCTAGTAAATTTAGTGAGGTCTGGTTCTAAAGTTGTACTGATTTTACGGCTTGTGTTATCCAGAAGGTCAGACTGTCACAAAGCATGATGGGCATAGTCAAACTTAGTGATCAGAGCTGTGGCAGTCAGAACTAGTGGCTGAAGCCAGGGAATGACAGCCAGAATCAGGAGTCCAGAATGAGGTTGGAGCAAGGCTGGAGTGAGAGCAAGGCTGGAGCAGGCTTGAAAAGTCTGTTGTCACTGTCAGGCAAGGGAAGTTCCAAGCCTTGGAGTGAGGTTGAGCAGCTGTTTCTCCTGTGAGGCTTGTATATCTATCCTGCAAGTCACCAGACCATTTATTGGCTTGTGGATTGGCTGGAGCCTACTGTGGGAATGATTCATCAGTGCATGTAACTTAATCAGGCTCTAGTTCAGGAGTAGTCATCACCTTACATGTTGTTGTTAGATGATTATAATAATCCCTTTGGACTTTAAAATCAATGAAGAGAATTACACTCAGTATGAGAACAGAATCAGCCCCATACTGATTCAGGTAAGTACACTTATGTCTCAGGAGGCCTATCACCTTCTAGCACAAATAAGTAGTGTGCAAAAACATGCCAATTCATAATAATGGACATATTTCTTAGCGAAATGTGTTGGATTTGCACAGAAGAAACTGTGAACTATGGAAATGATATTTTTGCTGTGTCTGAGAAGCATGGAACAAATAGGAAATGCATTTAAAATTAGACTGGGAAGTACATGGACTTTTAAAGCTAATTTGGTATGTGGAAGTAGAAGTATATAGAAGGGAGCTTTACTACATTTTATTTAAAAATGTTGTAACATTATTTGCATGTAAAGGAGATCAGTTTCTGTCTTTTGAGAATCTGAAACTATGTTGTAGCCCCATCTGCTGGATTGAGGTACAATATACCTGGCTGACACTCCCTGGGCTTCACATGAAGAAGGTAATAAGTGCCTGGCCGAGGGTAAGGCTCCTTAAACTTCCATGTGGGATGAATAATTTAATTTTACTGCATGATATAACTCTGATTCTGTGAAGCCAGGTGGATCTGTGTTTCAATTATCATTCATTAACTGCTTATATTAACTATTTCTATTATTAAAAGGCTGCAAAGCCACACTTGTCATTCTGTAAGTCATCTATGGAAAAAACCTTTCTAGTGGTGGACAATATTATGGACTTTATATTTCTTTTTAAAGTCAAACTGATTGTTCTTCAGTAAAATAAAAGCGACAATGTTTGTAACCATATTGTTCAGTCTCTCAGAAGACTTCTGAATTTATATTTTGAGAGCTGGATTATGCTTTCAGTTACACAACTATGCAAAAGTGTTAATTGCCCACTTCATTTTAAGTGGTACCCTACAACACGTGCAAACCTCTTATGTTTAACAAACTGTCCCACCTTGTATTTAGCTTGAACACTCTGCTTACTCTTCCCAGACGTGAGGAAGAGTTCTATGAAGCTTGAAAGCTTATCCCTTCCACCAACAGAAGTTGGTCCAGTAAAAGATATTACCTCATCCACATCGTCTGTCTCATGCCTACTGAAGTCAGTTTTGTGGCTGTAACAGAGAGCAGAATTTGACCATATAGTATTTCTAGAAATTATATACTTAAAATACTGAGAAGCAAAACTGCATTGGTAAAGTCTGGTTGAAATCCAATAGTTGCTGCCTGTTGGGCATCTGCTTCAAAATATGCAGGCATAGACAGCTGCAGCGGCACAGCAGCCAGCAAACAGAGCTGTAAACAGGGGAGTTTCAGAGGGAGTTCTCTTGGAGGGGCAGGTTTTTGTATTTTGTATATTGTATTTTGTAGTTTGTATGTGTGGAGGCTGCTAAGGGCTGTGTGCTGGGAGAGAAGCTGAGCCCTGTTTAGGGGGCGGGGCTTGTCTGCTTAGGGGTCCTATAAAAGTAGCCAGCCAGTCAGGCAGCAGCATAGACAGCTGCAGCGGCACAGCAGCCAGCAAACAGAGCTGTAAACAGGGGCGTTTCAGAGGGAGTTTACAGGGGGAGGCTGCGGGGGAGACTAAGAGACCTAGGCAGAAGAACTGACAGGCTAGTGAAGGGAGTGGGTGGTGGTCTGGTGTTCTGGTGCCTGTTGGGGGTTTGTTTTGTTTCTTGGACTAGCAGGTTTTAGGTGGGAAGGCTATGACAATACAGAGGCAGCAGTGGAAGACGCAATGAGGATGACTGGATGTGGAAGCTGCGGCATGTACATGATCCTGGAGGGGTATCTGAAAAGAGTTTTGTCTGCATGAAGTGCCGCCTGATAGAGCTGATGGAAGAAAAGATCCGAGGACTGGAGATGCAGGTGGAAACTCTGGTCGAGTTTAGAAGGGGGTTCGAGCAGATGATGGAGCAAAGACATGAGGAGGCTGAAGGGATAAGCTCAGACTTGCAGATGGAAGCAGGACCAAAGAATTCTGAGGAGAGACTGCTGGGTGAGGAAAGTGGACGGTGGAAGCATGTGACTAAGAGAACCAGGCAGAGGAAAAGACGGCCAGTGAAGGAGAAATAGAACTCAGGAACAGGTTTGCAGAGTTGGAAAATGAAGAAGGGGCACAGCAGGTGGTCGCTGAAGGAGAGAGGGCAAGGAAAAAGAGAAGAGCTGCTAGTCCTACAGGAAGAGGGAGAGTCAATGGAGGCAACACCAAATATGAGCCCCAGGAGATTGCAAGGGTGAATAGGAATCGAGAGGACTTGCAGCCAGTGGGTGCAGGGGATAGACCAGAGAATCACACTGTCACAGGAAAAGGCAGGTCTACGTGATTGGGGACTCCTTACTGAGAAGAATAGACAGGCCTGTAACTAGAGCTGATCCAGAGAACAGAAGGGTGTGCTGTCTGCCGGTGCTAAGATACGGGATGTGGACCTGAGGCTGAAAAGGATCCTAACGGGAGCGGAAAGAATCCATTGATTGTCCTTCATGTGGGAACGAATGATACGGCTAGATTCTCGCTGGAACGTATCAAGGGAGACTATGCCAGACTGGGGAAGACGCTTAAGGAAATCGAGGCTCAGGTGATCTTCAGTGGGATTCTGCCGTTCCTAGAGAAGGGCAACAAAGGTGTGACAAGATTATGGCGATCAACAGATGGCTCAGGCAGTGGTGCTATAAGGAGGGCTTTGGGATGTACAGGCCACTGGGAAGCATTTATGGACAGAAGACTGTTCTCTCAGGGATGGACTTCACCTGAGTAAGGAGGGAAATAGACTTCTAGGATGGAGGCTCGCCCAACTGATTAAGAGAGCTTTAAACTAGGAATTTGGGGGAGATGGTTGGGAGATGTCCAGGTATCTCCACGCCGGAATTTAACCTTGAGAGGGAAGAAAACAAAGTAAGAGGGGATACAGCCGTGGACAGAAGAATTGACATAAGGAGGAAGGGTAGTGTAGATACCAGTCTAACAGGTGATGCTGGTGGTAGAATGTCTGTGCCTAACCGGGTAAAGAATGTCAGTGAAGCCAAACGGCAAAAATTAAGATGTCTGTACACTAATGCGAGGAGCCTAGGTAACAAAATGGAGGAACTAGAGCTACTGGTGCAGGAAGTGAAACCGGATATTATAGGGATAACAGAAACATGGTGGAATAGTAGTCATGACTGGAGTACAGGTATTGAAGGCTATGTGCTGTTTAGGAAAGACAGAAATAAAGGCAAAGGTGGTGGAGTAGCATTGTATATCAATGATGAGGTTAACTGTAAAGAAATAAGAAGTGATGGAATGGATAAGACAGAGTCTGTCTGGGCAAAAATCACACTGGGAAAGAAAGCTACTAGAGCCTCCCCTGAGATAGTGCTTGGGGTGTGCTACAGACCGCCGGGATCTGATTTGGATATGGATAGAGACCTCTTTAATGTTTTTAATGAAGTAAACACTAATGGGAATTGTGTGATCATGGGAGACTTTAACTTCCCAGATATAGACTGGAGGACAAGTGCTAGTAAGAATAATAGGGCTCAGATTTTTCTGGATGTGATAGCTGATGGATTTCTTCACCAAGTAGTTGAAGAACCAACAAGAGGGGATGCCATTTTAGATTTGGTTTTGGTGAGTAGTGAGGACCTCATAGAAGAAATGGTTGTAGGGGACAACCTTGGTTCGAGTGATCATGAGCTAATTCAGTTCAAACTAGATGGAAGGATAAACAAAAATAGATCTGGGACTAGGGTTTTTGACTTCAAAAGGGCTAACTTTAAAGAATTAAGGAAATTAGTTAGGGAGTGGATTGGACTGAAGAACTTGTGGATCTAAATGCGGAGGAGGCCTGGAATTACTTTAAATCAAAGCTGCAGAAACTATCAGAAGCCTGCATCCCAAGAAAGGGGAAAAAAAACCATAGGCAGGAGTTGTAGACCAAGCTGGATGAGCAAGCATCTCAGAGAGGTGATTAAGAAAAAGCAGAAAGCCTACAAGGAGTGGAAGATGGGTGGGATTAGCAAGAAAGCTACCTTAGTGAGGTCAGAACATGTAGGGATAAAGTGAGAAAGGCTAAAAGCCATGTAGAGTTGGACCTTGCAAAGGGAATTAAAACCAATAGTAAAAGGTTCTATAGCCATATAAATAAGAAGAAAACAAAGAAAGAAGAAGTGGGACCGCTAAACACTGAGGATGGAATGGAGGTTAAGGATAACCTAGGCATGGCCCAATATCTAAATAAATACTTTGCCTCAGTCTTTAATAAGGCTAATGAGGAGCTTAGGGATAATGGAGGATGACAAATGGGAATGAGGATATGGAGGTAGATATTACCACATCTGAGGTAGAAGCCAAACTTGAACAGCTTAATGGGACAAAATCGGAGGGCCCAGATAATCTTCATCCAAGAATATTAAAGGAACTGGCACATGAAATTGCAAGCCCATTAGCAAGAATTTTTAATGAATCAGTAAACTCAGGGGTTGTACCGTACGACTGGAGAATTGCTAACATAGTTCCTATTTTTAAGAAAGGGAAAAAAAGTGATCCGAGTAACTATAGGCCTGTTAGTTTGACATCTGTAGTATGTAAGGTCTTGGAAAAATTTTGAAGAGAAAGTAGTTAAGGACATTGAGGTCAATGGTAATTGGGACAAAATACAACATGGTTTTACAAAAGGTAGATCATGCCAAACCAACCTGATCTCCTTCTTTGAGAAGGTGACAGATTTTTTAGACAAAGGAAATGCAGTAGATCTAATTTACCTCGATTTCAGTAAGGCATTTGACACGGTTCCACATGGGGAATTATTAGTTAAATTGGAAAAGATGGGGATCAATATGAAAATTGAAAGGTGGATAAGGAACTGGTTAAAGGGGAGACTACAACAGGGTCGTACTGAAGGTGAACTGTCAGGCTGGAAGGAGGTTACTAGTGGAGTTCCTCAAGGATCAGTTTTGGGACCAATCTTATTTAACCTTTTTATTACTGACCTTGGCACAAAAAGCGGGAATGTGCTAATAAAGTTTGCGGATGACACAAAGCTGGGAGGTTGCTAACACAGAGAAGGACCGGGATATCATACAGGAAGATCTGGATGACCTTGTAAACTGGAGTAATAGTAATAGGATGAAATTTAATAGTGAAAAGTGCAAGGTCATGCATTTAGGGATTAATAATAAGAATTTTAGTTATAAATTGGGGACACATCAGTTGGAAGCAACAGAGGAGGAGAAGGACCTTGGAGTATTGGTTGATCACAGGATGACTATGAGCCGCCAATGTGATATGGCCGTTAAAAAAGCTAATGCGGTTTTAGGATGCATCAGGCGAGGTATTTCCAGCAAAGATAAGGAGGTGTTAGTACCGTTATATAAGGCACTGGTGAGACCTCATCTGGAATACTGTGTGCAGTTCTGGTCTCCCATGTTTAAGAAGGATGAATTCAAACTGGAACAGGTTCAGAGACGGGCTACTAGGATGATCCGAGGAATGGAAAACCTGTCTTATATGAAAGGAGACTCAAAGAGCTTGGCTTGTTTAGCCTAACCAAAAGAAGGTTGAGGGGGGATATGCTTGCTCTTTATAAATATATCAGAGGGATTAATATTAGGGAGGGAGAGGAATTATTTAAGCTTAGTACCAATGTGGACACAAGAACAAATGGGTATAAACTGGACACTAGGAAGTTTAGACTTGAAATTAGACGAAGGTTTCTAACCATTAGAGGAGTGAAGTTCTGGAACAGCCTTCCAAGGGGAGTAGTGGGGGCAAAAGACATATCTGGCTTTAAGACTAAGCTTGATAAGTTTATGGAAGGGATGGTATGATGGGATAGCCTAATTTTTGGCAATTGATCTTTGATTATCAGCAGGTAAGTATGCCCAGTGGTCTGTGATGGGATGTTATATGGGATGGGATCTGAATTACTGCAGAGAATTCTTTCCTGGGTGCTGGCTGGTGAGTCTTGCCCACATGCTCAGGGTTTAGCTGATCGCCATATTTGGGGTCGGGAAGGAATTTTCCTCCGGGGCAGATGGGCGGAGGCCCTGGTGGTTTTTCGCCTTCCTCTGTAGTGTGGGGCATGGGTCGCTTGCTGTAGGATTCTCCACAATCTGAAGACTTCAATAACTCAGACATAGGTTAGGGGTTTGTTATAAAAGTGGATGGGTAGGATTCTGTGGCCTGCTTTGTGCAGGAGGTCAGACTACATGATCATAATGGTCCCTTCTGACCTTAAAGTCTATGAGACTTCAAATTCCTTCCAATGTACAAATATAGAGGGCACTACTGAGAGCTTTATTCCCCTTTGAATTATTGAATAAGGCTGCAATATAGTGTGCCCTGCTGGAGTTTCTTACTCAGACTAGATGGAAAGATAGTCTGGCTTCCTGGGAAATTAAGGGCTCACCAACCCGGGGATTGACACATGGCAATTGATGCATCGGTGGCCGATTTAGCAGGCCTAGTGAAAACCTGTTTAAATCAACCGCAGATCGCTCTCCCATCAACTCTTGTACTCCACCGGAATAAGAAGAATAAGAGGAGTTGACGGGAGAGTGTCTCCCATCAATGTAGCATAGCGTGGACTCCGCAGTAAATAGATCTATGCAACATTGACTTGAGTTACGCTACTAATGGAACTCAAATTGTGTAGCTTAGCTCAACTCAAACATTTGTACTGGTGACCCCTTTCACATACCACACCTCTGAGTTTTTATATATATATTTAACATCATTATAAATGCTGAAAGCAAAGTGGGGTTTGGGGTGGAGGCTGACAACTCGTGAGCCCCCATGTAATAACCTTGTGACCCCGAGGGATCCGAAGCCTCAGTCTGAGAACCCCTGCTTTACCCTATCCCCACTAAACATTATGTCCTAGAAAAACAGATCAACCTTCAACTCATGAAGAACATGAAAGGCCATTCTGTGGTAACCAGACACTTTTGATATAGGCTGCACATGTTCATTATGTCTTGAAGTGAGAGTGAAATAATTATTTGATGGGATTTTCCATTACACGAACATTTAAAATTCCATTTTACTGGTGTAAGACAATCATGTGAAATAACTTACTAGATCTGATTTGTTAAAAGTCCTGGGCACAATGCATGCACAAAAATGAACACTGCATTTCTGCATTAGCTTTTTTCTTGCAATTATCATGATAGTGGATGCAAGTGGCTTCATATTGTAGAGCGTTTGTCCTGTAACGTACATAACAATCCAGCCATTACTTTTTCTGAATATTTCATAGCAGTATTAAAGTTAGATTGACTCAGATTTTATTGGTTTTGCATTTTGTCCTAAACATGGAGAGCACACGCCTATTGTGAGACATTATATTGCACTTCCAAAGTACCTGGGACTGATTTGCCATTCACTTAAAATTTTTTGAAACAAGAGAAACATCCATTATTTTCAGAACTAAAGCATCCATATTTAAATCTTACAGAAACTTAAATAGAATCTTTCCTATACTTATATCTGAGAACAGAATTTGACCCCTACATAACTTTATATATTCAAACTCTCACCAGTACTTGCCTGCTAAATTTCCTCTTAGACCAAATTCCTTGTTGTTAGGATTCACTTAATTGTTGCTAAATCCTAGTGGCCTCTCATAGCTCAAGAAATTAAGAAAAGAATTTTCACCCCGATATCACTTTCACATCTATAACCTTCTCACAGGAATTTTTCTCACAGTACCCTGACTCCAAATTACACAAATCCCCTATACAATTAAGCTTGTTATAACAAAGCAACAAGAATGAGATCTGGTTCCCACTCATGATACATTTAATATTGTTGTAAAATCAGCCACAGTAATTGCTGCTTTTCTGTTTGAAAGCCATCACATGAGCAGCTTAATCAAGACTAAAATTATAGACAAGGGAAGCAGAATGGTTTGTGTGTTGCTCACTTTGAAAGCATAAATCCCATCTGATAGCCATAGAGATCCACTGCAGCATGAGTTACTGAAGCAATATGACACAACAGACTGTGCAGAACCACTGACAAATACATTGAATAACCTCAGGGAATAATGCAGCACTCCTGCATTGTGGATCATTCAGCCTTATGACGTGAATTGTGATTATAAAGTGGTTGTATGGTTTTCTTTTTCAGATAGTAATTTTTAAGCATTATTTTAGATATTTCTATTCCTGGTAAACAAGTTCCTAGGGAATTGTTTTCTTTAAATGTTAAATATAATATATAAATCTAAGGGTCAGATCCTCAACTTGTGTAAATCGGCATAATTTCATTCACGTAATGGAGTTATGTTGATTTACAAAAGCTGAGGATCTGACCGATAATACAAATAACTGGTCACTTGTTTGCTATTTTTTTCTTTTTAGATTCTCCATCTGCCATTGAATGTATGCCTCCAATTTAGTTTTTTCCATTAAAAATTGATACTCAAACATGAGAACGCCATGTAGGGAGTGGGGAAGAAGGAAAGGGAGAGCCACAGATAGCTACAGCCAAAGCACAACTTATTCGAAACAGACAGATAATTGGCACAAAGAGCTGGAAGGGTAGGGAAAAGCATTCAGACAGCAGAGTGACTTTTACATGGACATTCTTTTAAAACAGCAATAAGATCCTCAGCCCTAGTGCACTCATGTACTTCCTGTCAGTCACAAAAATATTTTTAAAAGGTTTACCATTAGTCCAACTTGATAAATATTGATGTAACCCCCAAGGAGCTTACCTTGATACCTAGATCTCTGTGCTAATAACCCAGGGAGGCATGAGGGCCTTTGGCAGACTCACGATCTGCTAGGCAACCAAGAGGGAAAGAAGAGAGACACTTTTGGCAGGCCCTGTAAGCTCAGAGAAATATAGTAGGTGTGCCTACTCAGAGAGAAAGGAAGGGGGTAGACTGTAGAGTAAACTCTGGGGAAGAAGAGCTAGCCTGACCAATAGGAGGATGCTCAGTGAGATGCTTGCCCTCCCTGGGAGCCATTTGGAGGAGTCTGGAGCCAGCCCCCAACTGTGATTCTCAGCCCCTCTGCAATGGCTGAGGAGTCCAGATCCATCTCTGAATCTGAGGATCACTGCTGGAGTTGTGAGTACACTATCTTTTAGAGAGATAGGGAAATTGTTGGGAGTCCCTCTGTTCCCTGAACTGTCTCCAAGCCAAGGGATAAGGGTTTGGGAATTTTATTACCTGCTGCCTATTAAATATGTGGAGGGACTTATCATCTTATCCTACGTGTGAGTCATTTGGGCTGTACTGAACCAAGTCAGCCAAGTTGCTTATTGCTGCTCAGAATATATCGTGGTCACAAGTCATCACAGGGCTTAACAATGTATGTGTATCAATAGGACACTAAATATTACTCTTGCTCTATCAGGTCACATGAGTGAGGAAATTTATGAGTATTATCAGCAGGGGAACTGGTGGCCTTCAGAGTAGTGGTTTCCTTGTTAAGTTGTATTTACTTCCTGTTTAATATTCTGTTGAATATATTACGTGTGTTTGTGTTATTCCTTGGGAGTCTCTAACTAGCTGGCAAGTAAGTGGAGGTTACCCTGTGGTTAGAATTTTCCTTCCAAGTTGTCCTGGTGACCCTGCCAGGAAGGTGCGAATGGAGTGGAGGCACTGCAAAATAAATTATTTTGAGAAGAAAATAAGGATGTTAAACCCTGCTAAGCTGGAGGTGGGATCCAGATGAACCCAGGCCTGTCCATCAAAACCCATAAGGAGACTGATGTTAAAGGAGTAACCCAACAGATAGGGGCACTATATTGCAGTACTGAAAATAAGTGGGATTTAGACTCCTAAGGGTGGGATCACAAGGTATCACTCCTCAGCTGCCCCCTAACTCTGTAGGCACCTATACTTCTGCTGGTTGGCATGCACAGCAACTGGGTACCTAACTCCCAGCAGATTTCACAACCCCTGCCCAGCTTTAGGGCCTGATCCAGTAGACATGCTCAGTTGCCTTTGAGCATGTCTACCAGATTGGGCCCTGCACAAAGCACAGCTGGAGATGGTGGTGATGCCTCCCATATCTTACTCAAGAGCCTAGTCTTCAGAGCGTTCAGACAGGATGTGGCAGACTCGTGTTCAAATTCCCCTTCTGCCTGAGGTGGAGCAGGGACTTGAATTGATGGCCACGTCTACACTACGGGATAATATCGAATTAGCTAAAATTGGTCTAATAAAATTGATATTATAAAATCGACTGTGAGCGTCCACACTAGGGACATTAATTCGATAGTGTGCGTCCATGTTCCATGGCTCGTGTCGATTTCTGGAGCGGTGCACTGTGGGTAACCTTTCCGTAGCTATCCCATAGTTCCCAGTCTACCCCGCCCCTTCAAATTCCGGGTTGAGAGCCCAGTGCCTGATGGGGCAGAAATCATTGTCGCGGGTGGTTCTGGGTACAGCCTCACCCCTCCCCTTCTGAAAGCAGCAGACAACCGTTTCACGCCTTTT
>NC_133769.1:325421087-325434824 GCF_003597395.2 Chelonoidis abingdonii
GTCCACACTAACCGTAATCCGAGTTGTTAATATCGAATTTAGCGCTACTCCTCTCGTCGGGGTGGAGTACAGAAATTGATTTAAAGAGCCCTTTATATCGATATAAATGACAACGTCGTGTGAACGGGTACAGCGTTGTCGATTTATCAGCCATTAAACCAATTTAAAGGCGTAGTGTAGACCTGGACGATGTCTCCTTTCTCTCATGAGAGTGCACTGAGCAGATGGGTGTAAGATATGCTGGGGTTGGTCTCTCTCTCTCTCCTGCTGAAGCTGTTCCACTCGGTACAAATAATCAAATATTCTGTGGGAGAGAATAAGACTGAATGACTGACTCTATAATCCACTGGCTTGGGCACTCACCTGTTCATATTCAAGTTCCTGCTCCAATGAATATTTTAGCGTTCTACGTAAGTGGAATACAGCCAAAAGTAAGAGGATTTGAACCTCAGCCTCTCACATCATGAGTGAGTGTGCTAACCACTAGGTAAATAGTAGCAGTGGCCAGGCATGCTAAACCCACAAAAAACACAGAAATTGAGCTTGGTTTTGGCTTAATTGGCTTGCGAGTTGCTTTTTGACTTGTAGCTTGTTGCTTGTTATAGGTTGTTGCTGCTTTTTTTTTTTTTATCGTCTCCCAGCAAGCAAGGGCAAGGGGGCAAGCAGGGGGCAAGGGGGGAGAGAGAGTCAGGAGTGCACAGAGGGCCCACCACAGTCCCAGACTGCACGCTGGGGCGATCTAGTCACATAGAGTGTTGGGGTTCTTAGGGATTGGCTTGTTTTGAAATGGGATTAGCTTGATTTCTGGCTTATTGTAGAAGTTGGCAACTGCGGTAGTGGCCCTACTATCATCACCATCATTTTGTGTAGGGCCTGATTCACTAGATTTGCTCTACTGGGTCAGGCCCCACAGATGAGATAGGCAAGGGTTGTGAGACCCATTGGGATGAGTTAGGCACCAAGCTGCTCAGTAGTGTCAGGAAGGATTCAGGTGGGTGCATGCTCAGGAAAAATGTATGTGCCTAAGGGACTTCTCCAGTAAGCAGAAGTTTTGTGATTGCTGGTGGCAATGTTGGAGTCAGGTGCCTAAGTTCCCCCTGTGAATCCTGCCTCTTTAGGCACTTTTGAAAAATAAACCTTATTTGTACAGTATTCATCAGTAAATAGTTGATGTTCAATACACTTGCCACACTGTGGTAATCACAGTCATTATCTATTCTAACTACTACTTCTGGGAAAATTCTGCACCAAAAAATTAAAACTCTGGATACCATATTTTAAAATTCTGCATATTTCATTTGTCAAAATAATACAATATAATCATGTCAGTTTCAGTTATGTTGGTAATTCATTTTAAAATAATACCTGTCAACAAGTAAGTCTGTAAAAATACGGATAACAAAAAAAAAAAAAGATCCAGGAAATGTTTTTTGACACAGAGCTTTCTTACGAGGCATATTAATACAGAACTTTGAGTATTAATTCATTTGAACTATAATACAAAATGTATTTGCTGCACCCCCTCAGAAGCCATGTAAAGGCTTGGGAGAGTCAGGCGTAACGAAGGAGCTGAGGGAGAGAAGTAATTGCTGGGTGGGAGCCTCAGAGTCAACGTGGAGGGTTGTTAGATG
This sequence comes from Chelonoidis abingdonii, assembly GCF_003597395.2. Lineage (NCBI taxonomy): Eukaryota > Metazoa > Chordata > Testudines > Testudinidae > Chelonoidis > Chelonoidis abingdonii. Next base: position 325,422,719 of record NC_133769.1, read on the forward strand.
TGAGTGAGAGAAGTATGGAACAGGGTTTTTTTATGAATGGGGGAAGGGATTGTTAGGGCGTTGGGAAAGCCTCCCCCAAGCAGACCCTGGCTGACCCCTAGCTTATCCCATTCAGTCAGGCACATCTGCCCCTATGTGTCCCTGCACCCCCACTTCCATTCAGCCCCTGGCTCAGTGCTGTCACCCCATTAGCTCCTGTGCCCTTGCCCCAGTCTGTCCCCGCCACTAGCTCTTCTGATCCACAGTCTATGTGATCCTCACAGCAGCCCCATGTGTCCTACTCTGGTCATCCCTCCCATATCTCATGCCTTCTCACCTGGTCCCATGGGCAGGGCACTGTGAGGAAGGCAGCCTCTGACCCCTCTCTCTTTGCAGCTGGCTGCTCTCTCTTCTGGTGCCACATCAGCCTACATGCTGACTGGGACCCAGAGACTGATGTAGTAAAGGGGGATCTGTGGTTTCTCTTTTTTTAGCTTCTTGATAACCAGCGTGGGGAATCAGGAGCACAGTTCTGTGACTAGTCAGCGAATTTAACTATAGTGCTAACCACGATTTCTGGGAGAATCTAGGCTCCTTTTTTGCAGCTTGCCCTGACCTTGGCATTTTCAGCATGGACTGCCCTACGTGCCTCGGGTCACAACTTTCACTTAGTAGCTTTGAATTATTAGTCGCAGATAACCCAGAAATCAACCTTGATTCAAACCTGCTTTATAGGCATCTTTTAAACCAACTTAGATTTCATTTGCTGTTAACCCTCTAACCAAACTCCTAGGATTTCCACACTCCCCCTCCCCCCATTAGGGGATAGCTCAGTGGTTTGAGCATTGGTCTGCTAAACTCAGAGTTGGGAGTTCAGTCCTTCAGGGGGCCCTTTAGGGATCTGGGGCTTGGTCTCCCTTTGAGTAGGGGGTTGGACTAGATGATCTGAGGTCTGTTCCAACCCTGATATTCTATTTTGGCAAATACTTGTCTCTATCCCCTCCGTGGGGAGAAATGCTCCTGCATGTAGTAGAATCAGTATGATTACACTGCCCAAGGTGGGCAGGATGGAAACCATCTGGGAAAGGACTGTTTGTTAGCCCTTGTGAGCTATACACTTGTGCTGTTTGGGGAGTGGTAATGGGCCAGCTGGTAGTTATGTGGTTCCATTGGCCAGTCCTCTGCAGGGTACATTGGGAGCTGCAGCAATAGAGAAAATTCTATAGCCCTGAAGCTGTAAAAGCAGCCTTGAGGTAGGATTCCTACTCTCTCTGGCCATTGTGGAGCCCTCCTATGCCAAGCTTGGGGAAATTGCAATAAAATGCTTAAGCTAGGTGCTAGTGGCTATCTCTGTAATAGCAAGCAAGAGTTGGAATTTGAGCTATACCTTAGTTCAGTGATATGAAGGCTGGATGGTTAGACAGCTAAATCATTGTCAGTGGGAGCCTGGGGAGCCGCCAAGTTAAATTCTGGATTCCACAGATGGAAAACAAGAGCTCAGCCACTGCACTGCTTCACAAACAACCGGATCAGTGAATTTTCAGTAAGAGCTTGAGTTTCTCTTAGAGTGGTAGGGTCACCCCCTTCCCAAGGTTAAAAAAATACGCCATTGTTTGATATTTTTACACACCGATGCCTAGGAATGCTTATGTTAAACCCCAGCTGAAACTCCTGACAGGTTGGACAGTGCAGTAAGTCTCTGATGTAGAGTGCCAACTAAATGTCATCCAGCATAATCACCAATCTGGGCACTGAGGAGCTTCATGGAACTACTCCCTACACAAATAATTGCTGCTGGTGACTTCTAGTAATGAATTCCTTAGGCAGTGTCCTCTAATTCTCCTACACGTAATGGAGCAGGGTAAAAGGAACAGATGAATTTCACTATAACTGTCATAATGACATATATTGAACAAAATCCTCTTACTTTTCTCCTTTCTAGGTGAAATAATCCAATTTGTGCACATCTCAGTATGTGTGTATGTATGTACACGAGCACACTCATTCACTGCCTCTAACAGTCTTCATTTCCCTTCTCTGGAACTTCTCAATTTCAATTAGATCTTTTCCCAACCATCACTTATCTCACTTCTTAGCTTTTTTACTTTTATTATGGTCTTTTTAGGTACAGAGTGTTAATTGCTTACATTTTCTAGAATTATCAAGATTTTTTCCCCCACTCCATAAATACATAGCACATGTTGGGATGAATACATTATGGACAGAACAATCATCAAACCTGCATGCAGCATGGCACTTGTATCGTCCATCCCACCAAAATAACCATCCCTTTTATACTAAACTACATCTACTGCTTGAAAAATATATTGACCTTCCTGGCTTCAAACTCTAGACCCTTGATTTCAATCTGGGCTTACAATTTCTAAGATGTTCTTTTCAGGATCATTTCTTAAGACAAACATTTGGTTGACGAATAACTAATCAAAATTTAATCTGAAACTATCTGTCCTATTATCTACTGATTAGACAGATAATGGATAATCATAGCAACATGTTTTGATCTTTTGTCCTGATCAAATGTAGATTTGTTCAAAGGCTAATCAGAATGCTCCATTCATAATTATTATACTACTAGATTATCATTTGGACAGACAGCGCATCTAAGAGAAATACATGTTACATTCTGGACAGCACACAAATAGAAACAAACACTGACTCATATAGTAAGCAATATTTATTTCCACAGGATCAACATTTCTCTGACCAAAAGCATTTCCCATTGGGGGGCGGGGGGGAAGAGGCCACATACTTGAAAAAAATTGCTGTTCAACGAGAATGGCACTTACTCATTAAAAATATTTTATGGTATTTATACACTGTATTCAGAATTTGATCAAAAGCAGCAAATCTTTTGCTCTTCATAACATACTCTTTGGATCAAAATGTATTTTCTATTACATAGTTAAACCATCTGGTCCAACAACCTACAGTTCACTGGGAGTTATGTCTTCATAGATTGCTCCAAGTTCAGTCAATGTGAGCAAAGAGCTCTGGTCTCTCATTTTTGTGGTGGTCTTTGTGATGTGTTGCATGTGCCCTACTGTATTAATAGCATTGATATGTCAAGATTTTTCTACTCTGAAGCTTGCCTGTAATATTCAAAACAAAGTATAATTAACGGCTAAATTCAGATAATTGAATAACAGGAAGCCAGATATCTTAGTACCTGTTGACTATGTATTTGTCAGGTTAAGTTTTCTATAACCATTCCCAGATTTTCTTACACCATGGTTCTTAAAACTTACTGGAAAGGGAATTATGGACACATTCAATCCTTAATATCACAGTCCTATCTTAATCTTCCTCTGCTTCCTGCAAAGCTGAATCTCAAACTCCTCCTCTCTCTCTTTACTTTGCCATTGATAAGCCTCTTGATCCACCTCAGAATTCTCTGCTTGTTTCAATTTTAACAGAGTCCCAGGGAATGAAGCGCTTTCCTCCATATTTAGTTTTCAGATACTAACATTCTTGCGTTGCTAAATAAAAGTGAATTTTAAATGGAAAGCCTCATTTAGATCAAGCTTTCTTTAATTCTCTGTCTTCCTCTATTTCTCTTCTCTGCTTCAAAGTAACCACTGAAAAATATTGAAAGACTTGAATTTTTTCTCCTTGGAGAAAAGGTTTTTTTTTGTATTTTTGCCTCTCTCATAATAGACACTTCCTGCTGATTAATTAATAAGATGCAGCACTATGTTCCTAAGGCTAATTTCCTGAGTCTTGGGGGCAGAGAAGATGGGGTTCTGTATACTGTCAATTACTACTTCTGAGGCTTTCAAAAATAGTTTACCAACACAGTAAAGGGATCATTAAGATGATCTGATCTGATCTGCATAATACATGGCATAGAATTACACTCAGTGGAGGAAAGAAACGTTTTTTTCCATGTTCTAAGGACTCCCTCCCCATCCCTTAGTCTAATACAGTGGTTCTCAACCAAGGCTATGCATACCCCCCTGGGTATGCAGATGTCTTCCAGGGGGTTCATCAACTCTTCTAGATATTTGCCTCTTTTGACAACTAGCATTAGCAAAGTCAGTACAAACTAAAATTTCATATAGATAATTATTTATACTGCTCTATACACTATACATGAAATGTAAGTACAATATTTCTATTCCAATTGATTTATAATTATATGGTAAAGATTAGAAAGTAAGCAATTTTTCAGCAATAGCGTGCTGTGACACTTGTATTTTTATGTCTGATTTTGTAAGCAAGTAGTTTTTAAGTGAAATTTAACTTGGGGGTAGACAAGACAAATCAGACTCCTTAAAGGGGTACAGTAGTCTGGAAAGGTTGAGAACCACTGTATGACTTCCTTTAGCACCTCATCCCCGGCTCCACCAAACACTGAAATTATATCTGTACCCTCTATTCTCAATAACACCTAGTTTAAGAGTCAGTGCTTGCTCTGACTTTTCTAGCTCTTTGATCTTAGGACCTGATGGTTCAGGACTGCATCAGAAGTCTCCTCCAATTCCAACCACCACAATACTCACAGCTATCCCGAAGAATTGCAGTAAAAGCTAGTGCAGGGATTGGCAACCTTTGGCATGTGGCTTGCCAGGATAAGCTCCCTGGTGGGCTGGGCTGGTTTGTTTACCTGCCGCGTCTGCAGGTTCAGCTGATTGCAGCTCCCACTGGCCGCAGTTCACCGTTCCAGGCCAATGGGGGCTGCGGGAAGTGGCGTGGGCCCAGGGATGTGCTGGCTGCCGCTTCCCACAGCCCCCAGTGGCATGGAATGGTGAACAGCAGACAGTGGGAGCTGCAATCGTCCGAACCTGAGGACACGCAGGTAAACTAACTGGTCTGGCTCACCAGGGGGCTTATCCTGGCAGGCCATGTGTCAAAGGTTGCTGATCCCTGAGCTAGGGTAATGGCAAGATAAGGCAGAGACTTTAAAGAGCTGCTTTGTTTGCAGTTCTGGAGGGAAGTTCTGGCTGGCAAGCTGTTCTATTCTGTTCATGTTCTTATACCGTGCTCATCACCGTGGTATCTGAGTGCCTTCCAGTAGTGCATTAATCAGTGTAACTAACATTTGTCATGTTTGTTCCCTCACCTTCCCCCACGAGGAGTGTGCGCATTGGAGTGTCTTATTTTGGTAGGTGTGGTTCTAGGGTTTTTTCTGGATGGTTAAATCATAGTGCCTGCAGATCCATCTGGTGATACTGTATATCATTTGTTTTGCATTAGCACCTAGGAGCCCCAGCTGTGGACCAGAAACCCATTGTGCAAGGCACTGAACAAACAGAGTTTGTAATCTGCCTTTACCATTTGCACAGAAAGAGACACAGCCAACTAGTGTGGACTGGAGAAAGAGGTCAGGAACCAGAAAGAATAACACTGTTTGAACTCTTTTTCTTTTGGTGCTACTGACCTCTGTTTTGTTAACTTTATAATATTCTATGGTGTATTTACCACAAGGAATACTGGATAAATGAGTTTAAAGATTCCAAAGTGTATTTGGTCTTTGAAGAAGGATGGGAACAATGCACTCAAAAATTTAAACAAGTATGTTTTTATTCAGTTTTAGGCTCACACAGTTCTAAATAGTAAACCTAAATAAGAATACATCCACGGTACCAAAGAATGTAGCTCTGGTATCTGTAGAAATGTCTACTGTTCAAGGCACTGATATTGGTTAGAAAAAGTTACATTATGTTGGTTACACCTATTTCAGCATTATTTTAAACCACTATGAATGTGATCACTATTCAAATGCTTAAAAATCCACAAGCTACATTCACAAAAATGTGCATCCTTCTCAGTGATTACCGAATTACTTCCCCATTTAGACTTGGAGTAAGTATTGCATTACTTTGGAACTGAAACAAGTGCTGAACTACAGAAAATATTTTAAAACATGTACAAATAAACAATGTTGGTAATATGGCTTTAAGACCCTGCATTTGGTTACAACATAGCAAGCAAAGCTAGATAACAGCATATATATACGATATGCTGTTGTCTTAAAAGGAAAAAATCCTTTACTGTATAAAAATTAGTTTAGAACATATTAAAGCCAGATTTTATACAAATATCTTTACAAAACTGAATTATACATAGAAAACAAAGTCAAATATGCAGCACTCTTTACATGTTAACATACGCATTATATTACTTAGTTGTATATTTTTAGTATGTATACTGTAGATCAGGGATCAGCAATCTTTGGTGGGCCGGGCCGGTTTGTTTATCTGCCATGTCCGCAGGTTCAGCTGATCATGGCTTCCACTGTCCGCAGTTTGCCATCTCAGGCCAATGGGGGCTGCGGGAAGCGGTGCGTCCTGAGGGATGTGCTGGCTGCCGCTTCCCGCCTCCCCCATTGGCCTGGAGTGGTGAACTGTGGCCAGTGGGAGCCGTGATCAGCCGAACCTGCGGACGTGGCAGGTAAACAAACTGGCCCAGCCTACCAGGGTGCTTACCCTGGTGGGCCACGTGCCAAAGGTTGCCGATTCCTGCTGTAGATAATATAAATTATGGATGTTACAAACTAATTTTTAGCTTGGCACTTAGATACTATGGTGATGTGCACATTATAAATATCTAAACATTAGATTTTCAAAATTCCTTAAGAGACAAACATTTATAGTTGCCAAAGATAGAAATTGTCACCTAGGTTTCTTAATGAACCATGGCGACATTTTGTAGTCAATTTAAGAATCCCAGACCTTCCTTTGGATTTCCTAGGGTGATATTTCCTACAAAAGCTAACATGTTTAAAAGTGCAATAGTAGTTCAAACTCAAAAGGGAGTCATCTACCCATGCATCTGCAACATCTCTATTTGGAAACAATACAAAGTACAGTACATGATGTTTTCTTTCCAGACCTCTGTTTATTAAAATACACACCTCCCTACCCTTTCATTACCTAAGGCCTGATTTTGACTGATTTCAAGAACCCAGAAGTTCTTCTGAAGTCATTGGGAAGTGTAGGTATCCAGTACCTTTTAGAATTAGGCCCCTACATATGGAACTTAGGCCACTACTAGACAGTGAGGAAAAGAGAAATGTGAATTGCTGGTGTTTGACAGAGAATTCCAAAAGGGAACGTACAAAAATACCATATACGACATTTAAAATGTTAAATATAATGGTCACAAGATTCAAGGTATTTCCGAAAATAAATCCTCAAACCACCCACCGTCCCCCCACACACACAATCAAGATGGTTCCCTCTTTCTTTTCTAAGAAGTGTAACACATACTGGATTGAAACATTCAGTGTTCTATGCAATAATGCAGACAAGTAGTACAATACAACACCAAAACTACAGTACAGCCTGTCTCTCACTAATCCGCAGTACCTTACTGAGATTTAAAATATTTTATATATTATAAATCTTCCCTAATACGTCTCTGTTTCTTTTCAGTAAATGAATCTTCCATCTTTGGTGCCAGCCATGTGAAATACACCTTGACTGGATCAACGTTCCAATGCTTGTGAAATGATATTGGAATTTGGTGAGCAAGGTAGTCCTTTGGATAGTCCATTGGTCTTGCCTAAGATGGGAGGATAAAACAAAAATACTAGTTATCTCTGGTTTAAAAAATGCTGTTTTAGAACAGTAAAGTGAATTTTGGATAAAGAATAATCACTCAATAGACCTCTCATCTCAGATGTTTTGACATCAGTAATACAGTATTACTGTAAAAGATTCCATAATTATTGCAGTCATTTTTACATAGTCCTATTTAACTGACTGGCTTGCATTAATTTATGTTCATGTATCTGACTTTTAAGGACTGCAGTCATCATGGTGTTTGAGTTCTACTACTCAGCTAGACAAGGTTATAACTAGGGTTGTCAAGCGATTAAAAATATTAATCACACTATTAATAATAGAATACCATTTATTTAAATATTTTTGGATGTTTTCTACAATTTCAAGTATATTGATTTCAATTACAACACTATACAAAGTGTACAGTATACACTTCATATTTATTTTTATTACAAATATTTGCATTGTAAAAACAAAAGAAATACTATTTTTCAATTCACCTAATACAAGTACTATAGTGCAATCCCTTTACCATGAAAGTTGAATTTACAAATGTAGAATTATGTATAAAAAATAACTGCATTCAAAAATAAAAGTATGGAAAACTTTACAGCCTGTGAGTCCACTGAGTCCTACTTCCAGTTCAGCCAATCACTCAGACAAGCAAGTTTCTTTACATTTGCAGGAGATATTGCTGCCCGCTTCTTGTTTACAATGTCACCTGAAAGCGAGAACAGGTGTTTGTGTGGCACTGTTGTAGCCAGCATCAGAAGATATTTATGTGCCAGATGTGCTAAAGATTCATATGTCCCTTCATGCTTCAACCACAATTCCAGAGGACACGTGTCCATGCTGATGATGGGTTCTTCTCGATAACAATCCAAAGCAGTGCAGACCAATGCATGTTTATTTTCATCATCTGAATCAGATGCCACCAGCAGAAGGTTGATTTTCTTTTTTGGTGGTTCATGTTCTGTAGTTCCCACATTGGAGTTTTGCTCTTTTAAGACTTCTGAGAGCATGCCCCACACCCTGTTCTTCTCAGATTTTGGAAGGAACTTCAGATTCTTAAATCTCGAGTGCTTTAGCTGTCTTTCAAAATCTCACATTGGTGCCTTCTTTGCGTTTTGTCAAATCTGCGGTGAAAGTATTCTTAAAACGAACATGTGCTGGGTCATCATCTGAGACTGCTATAACATGAAATATATGGCAGAATGTGGATAAAACAGAGCAGAAGACATACAATTCTCCCCCAAGATGTTCAGTCACATTTAATTAACACATTATTTTTTTAACAAATGTCATCAGCATGGAAGCATCTCCTCTGGAATGGTGACCAAAGCATGAGGGGCATATGAATGTTTAGCATATCTGGCACGCAAATAACTTGGAAATGCCGGCTCCAAAATTGCCTTTTCTCACTTTCAGGTGACACTGTAAATAAGAAGTGGGCAGCATAATCTCCTGTAAATGTAAAGAAACTTGCTTGTCTGAGTGATTGGCTGAACTAATTTCCTATTTTTAGTGTTTGATTTTGCACGGAAGTCCAAAATAGCTTTCTTTTAATATAGGTTTTTCAGTATTTATTATAATTTAACATTTTTTGAAAGTCAATCTTGCCTCCAACATCACTATGTGGGGTCACATCAGCTGAAATGTGCTGTGTCTTTTTATTTATTTTGTTTGGTTATTATTTTGTGATCTTGTAAATTGTTTTTTCTGGTTTTTTTTTTTGGTCTACATTTTTGTTCAACAAAGCCATCTATGGGCACAGGGGTCTGCCTGCATGGAACAACTTGCAGGATTTACTGGTTATAGCAGAGGTGGGCAAATTATGGTCCGCGGGACACATCCGGCCTGCGGAACCCTCCTGCTCGACTCCTGAGCTCCTGGTCCGGAAGGCTAGCCCCTGGCCCCTCCCCTGCTGTTTCCCCTCCCCCGCAGCCTCACCTCACTGTACGCTGGCTCAATGCTCTGGGCGGTGGGGCTGCGAGCTCTTGCCACGCTGCCCGACCCGGTGCTCTGTGCTGCGCGGTGGCACGGCTGGCTCCAGCTGGGTAGCACAGCTGCCTGTCCTGGTGCCCTGGGCAGTGCGGCTGTAGCGTTGCCAGCCACCAATGCTTCAGACAACACGGTAAGGGGGCAGGGAGCAGGGGGGGTTGGATAGAGGGCAGAGGAGTTTGGGGTGGTGGTCAGGGGGCGGGAGTGTGGACAGGGGTCGGGGTGGTCAGAAGGCAGGGAACAGGGGGTTTGAATGGGGGCAGAGTCCTGGGGGAGGGGCATTCATGAAGGAGACAGGGGGTTGGATGGGGCAGTGGAGGACAGTCAGGGGCAGGGGTTCTGGAGGTGGTCAGGGAGAAGGGGTGGTTGGATGGGGCAGGAGTCCCAGGGAAGCAGTCAGGAATGAGAGGAGGGTTTGTATGGGGCAACGGGGGGCAGTCAGGGGCAAGGGGTCCAGGAGGGATGGGGCAGGGGGTTCAGGCGTAGTCAGGGGACAGGGAGGGATGGATGGGGCAGGAGTCCGAGGGGGGTTGTCAGGAGGCGAGAAGCAAGGGAGGTCAGATAGGGGGCAGGGGAAGGGCCACACCTGGTTGTTTGGGGAGGCTAAAAAGTTTGTCCACCCCGAGGTTATAGCTATTGGCTATGGCTGTGTGGTATGTTTACCATAGGAGACAGTTTGCATGGCATACGTTGATATCACTCATTCTTGTCTCGACACTCAGCCTGGTCACAAATGTCTGTGATCTGGCCCAAAATTATCCCTCATATGATCCCTTACAAACATGCCAATATATAGACCAAAACACTGTGAGCGCTTATTTCAGTGCAGGACCACATTGCGTTTCTTTATGTAAAAAAGGACGTTGCATACCTTTGGGCCTCTAACGTTCACAAAAAATCTAGTAAAATTTAAATAAAAATATTTTAATTTTTTTAAACAAACACACAATATAATCCTGCACTGAAATAAGTGCACATAGTGTTTGTTTGAACATTGGCATATATATAGGATCAAACAAGGGACTGCTATTAGGATAAGTAATTTTGGGGCACATCACAGAAACTTGTTTTAAAATTGGAGAGGAAACAATTTGTAATATGTCCCTATTTTATGCACTACTTGGATTCTACAAAGAGTAACCTAAGCTTAGGGTCATTGTCTTTGCTCCAGTTCTAAATGCTGGATGCCAGAATTGTCAATGTGGCAGGATAAGAAGTCCAAGACCCTACCACCATACAGAGTAATTGTGAAAATGTGAGACTCTTATGATGAAAAAGATATTTGATTCCGGGAGATATTACTCCTTTGCCAGATATCTTCACATTGTTACTCTTTGTCAGCTACACTGAAGGAGACAGAATCAAAATCAACCCATGTGTGTCTGACTTCTCAATGCAACAGAAGTATTCACTTTTGTTTGTTTAAAAAACTTTTTTGGGGGAGAAGTAGATACGCTGGATGAGAGGAATAGGGTCCAGAGTGACCTAGACAAATTCAAGGATTGAGCCAAAAAAAATCTGATGAGGTTTAACAAGGACAAGTGCAGAGTCCTGCACTTAGGACGGAAGAATCACATGCACTGTTACAGTGCTGGGGACCAACTGGCTAAGCAGCAGTTCTGCAGAAAGGACCTGGGGATTACAGTGGATGAGAAGCTGGATATAAGTCAACAGTGTGCCCTTGTTGCCAAGAAGGCTAATGCATATTGGCTGCCTGAGTAGGAGCACTGCCAGCAGATCAAGGAAGTGTTATTCCCCTCTATTTGGCACTGGTGAGGCCACACTTGGAGTACTGTGTCCAGTTTTGGGCTCTCCACTACAAAAAGGATGTGGACAAATTGGAGAGAGTCCAGTGGTGGGCAATGAAAATGATTAGGGGCTGGGGACATGACTTAAAAGGAGAGGCTGGGGAACTGGGCTTATTTAGTCTGCAGAGAGAAGAGTGAGGGGGATTGATAGCACCTTCAACTACCTGAGGGGGATCAAAGAGGATGGAGCCGCTGTTTCAGTGGTGACAGATGACAAAACAAGGAGCAATGGTCTCAAAACTGCAGTGGGGGAGTCTAGGTTGTGATATTAGGAAACATTATTCACTAGGAGGGTGTGAAGCACTGGAATGGGTTATTAAGAGAGGAGGTGAATCTCCATCCTTAGAGGTTTTTTAACCTGGCTGGATGATTTAGTTGGCACTGGTCTGCTTTGACAGGGGTTGACGAGACCTCCGCGAGGTCTCGTCCACCCTAATCTTCTATGATTTTCCCTACAACAATTCAATGGAATTGAGCAAAGTACTTATGTAAAACGAACAGGTTTCATTTGCAGTTGTTCCATTAAAATGTAGTTACTGAATGCTTATTTAAAAAACAAAATAACCACTGAAGAACCAGAGGGAGTCTTTGAAAATCTCAACATTCGAAGAATACCTATGGCTTTGATGACCTTAAGAAATTTATTTTGACATAGATAATTACTGAACTACTTGCACCTGAGCCTGCCAAAAACTCCTTTTTCAAGTAGTTGTTTACTTTGAAATTTATATAAACCTCTGCTGCCTTGATAAGGAAAAAATAAAACCTATAAACAAGCTACATCCACAACCT
>NC_133769.1:325439521-325445046 GCF_003597395.2 Chelonoidis abingdonii
ATTTAAGAGTAGGTTAGATAAATGTCTATCAGGGATGGTCTAGACAGTATTTGGTCCTGCCATGAGGGCAGGGGACTGGACTCGATGACCTCTCGGGGTCCCTTCCGGTCCTAGAGTCTATGAATAGATTCATAGATTCATAAATGAATAAATTTGCTTTAACTGCATCTGTATTAATTACAGCATTCTTTATATTTCAGATTACTTTAGACAACTGACTTAAAATGTATGACTCCGTATATCATCATAGATCTTATATACTACTCTCCTGATTGTGCTTTCTCTATTTGATCCTTTATTTCATTCTCTGTGGACTTAATTACTGTGTACAATTATCACCGACCGTACTAGTTAGATATTTTTACAGTGCCCAAATGCTAAGCCAGAGGTGGTTCCTGAAGCCTATCTAGGGACCAAGGGGAGTTTAAGAGCATATGAGCCAAGCAGGTGTGTCTAAACACAGCAGCTTGGTGTGTGTCCAGCAGGGAAGCTTGACTAGGGTTGCAACAGCTAGTAACTTATCTCAAAACTTCCTGCTAAAAAGCCAAGGCTGTGACCTAAGACAAAATGTGAGAAATGTCAGGCTGAAAGGAACTTTTTCAGTTCAGTGGGAGGTGTCAAAAGTAGTTTTAGAATAAAAACTATTTTCTTGTGTCACGTCAATGACTCCATTATCTATTTTTTGCTCCTATGTGTTACTTCCATTACTATATATATATATTTTTTTACTTCTGCTTGCTCCTGTGCCTGCTGGTTTTTCTCTGCTAGTGGAAAACATTTTTGACACTCTACTTCCTCAACTTTTAAGACTTTCCTGTAGCAAATATAGACAGGATGAGAGTACTATTAGAGTTCATAAATATTCATATATCTGCGGTTTTTCTATAGGACCAAACAATGCAGTATTTAAGGGCTAGATTTTTAAAGGTATTTAAGTGCCTAAAGAGGCAGATAGACACAGAATAGAATCATAGAATATCAGCGTTGGAAGGGACCTCAGGAGATCATCTAGTCCAACGCCTTGTTTAAAGCAGGACCAATCCCCAGACAGATTTTTGTCCCAGATCCCTAAATAGCCCCCTCAAAGATTGAGCTCTCAACCCTAGGTTTAGCAGGCCAATGCTCAAACCACTGAGCTATCCCTCTCCCATATAGTATTTTCAAATTGAATAGTATTTTCAAAAGCACTTCCAATCAGACTTAAGCACTTCATCATTTTTGAAAATCTCACTAGGCGCCTAAGCAACTAAATTTAGTCATTTGTCATTGCCAGGGGAGGGGGACTGAGACACTTCTGTTAGCACTATTAAAATGGGTATTTCCCCACACTTTACATTTTTTAAAAATTTACTTTATCTGTTTTCTCAGACTTTCTCTGGGTGGAAGGGGTGAGCAAGAGGAGGTTGTAGTGGGAATGTCTGCTACTTGGACAGGGATTTTAAGAAGTTGGGTGCACTTTAAATGAATAAGTTAAATAAATATCAGTTTTCAATAATTGTAAAAATGTGTATCTCACCTGATGGAAAAGTGGACAGTGTGTTATGGGGATTCCTAAACCACTGAAACACATTCCAAGGACCATATCATCAGGAGCATCATTGCTGTAACACTGGCATTTACTAGCAAGTAGTTTTTGGATTGCTTCTCTGCTGAAAACCATCCTAAACATTAAAAGCAAACAAAGTATGAGACACTCATTACCAATATAGTTGAATAACTGTAAACAATTTCCATTTATTAAGTCTTGCTCAATGGAATAAAATAACATGGAATGTAGTCCACTGGTGCATAGTATTTGAGAAACTGAAAGATGTTAGAAAATAGCATTCAGGCTTGAATTCTTAATGAAGATTTTTCTGAGACATATTTATTCTAGATAGTAAAATCAAATTATGCTATGATTTACTTAATTACAGAAAATCTTAATTACCCCAAATTTTACTTGGTAGTGATCCTTACCTCCATACATTTTTTTCTTGATGCAGGATGAGGGGAGAACTCTGTTTGGAGGAATGGAGAATATATATAGGACATATACAGTATTCAGAAATCCTGTCCTTACATAGTTTAGTCTCGTGTTTGAAGTTGATGTGTGTGTTTTTATATGAACTGAATACTCATTTCTTTGTCCCTTCTCTGAAACTATCTAATAAAAATGCAATTATAAAAAGTATTTAACAAAGTATCTATATGGTGAAAAATGTTTTAAGCTAAAAAAAAAAAATGTTACTCGACAAAAATATCTAACTTTTAACAGATGATTTTCTTGTGGGTTCCACTTGTTTTGGATTTGCTTCTTGCGTAGTTAGAAGAAAAAACAAAAATGTTTTTACCAATCTCGTTCATCTGGATAATTAGAATGTAGCAGTACAAAAAAAAGAGAAAACTAAATCTGAACTGCCATTTTTCCTGGTAACGTTACATATCGCAACTGTATATTAGAGCTCTGCCCACAGGAACAGACCAGTATCTTAAACTGTGCTGCAAAGTTTTACTGTTCAGCTTGGCTCCCTATTACTGTTCATTTAAATATTATCTGCAGCATGGATGCCTTCAGGTCTCTACCAGTAGAACAAGCCTCTGATAGCTGCTGCTCCACAGAAGTCTCATGATGATCCAGAGCTCTGCAGCTGAGGACATACTCTCTTGCTTCACATTCTATAGCTCTCCCTTCTCTGCTGCAGACTCTGTAACTCCATCCAGTTCTGCCACCATATATGGCAATCTAGCTGTTAAAAATGATGTTAAGGAAGCTCATCATAGCTACCCAACTCTTCACAAGATATTTTCTTCTTTTTTTGGCAAAAAGTACCTGCTTGACTTCACTCACTATAACAGAATCCTTAAATGGCAGCTGGTATATAGACTCAGATACATCCAATACAAAATTCAAGGAAAAAGTTTTGAACATCGTCAGGATCAATGTTGTTAAAGGCTTTAGAAACAGCAGTGCCAATTTAAGGTCAATCTGCCAGGCAAACAGGGAAAAGAATAGAGCACAGGCATAATATAATCATGACAAGTCATGTTGCTGTATTGTGATCAAGCTGAAAGCAAAGGAGCAACTGTATTGAGAACCTTGAAAAAAGGGAGTTATGATAGTCATGCCTTGTGATTGGAACAGCATGTGTTGCTGTTGAAAAGTTGTCATAGAAGAATAAAGTAAATAGTATAAAATTAGCAAATGAAAAAAAAACACTACTTGATAACAGAAAGGGCATGGTCAAAGTGATTATAAGATCTTTAACTTTACTCACTACCTCCCAACAAATCTCCTCAACAATAAACAGGGATATGAAGGAGAAGTGAGCTATCTTATATACATATCTTCACAGACCAGAGTACCAGAAAGCTCTGATGCTTCTTCAAGGTACAGTAAAAATCACAGTACAAACAACAGAAAATATAAAAAATCTGTTGGTAATCGGCAAGCTCTCCAGCATCAAAAGGGGTAAACTCTGCATAATTAAGAATGATGGGCACATTCCCAGGCTATGCAAGACAATGAAAACGCCAGCCAATTGGTCTTATTTATTTATGGACATATATTGAGTTAGTATAATATTTATTTTTTTCCTGGAGAATACTGATTTTACGTGTTTTAAGGACATTCGGATAATGGGACTGAATAATTTAGATTTTAACTTATCTAAATAGAATAATGGATCTACAACTACCCAACAAACAACATGGACAGAGATTAGGCCCACAAGCGATGGGTCTCACTAATATTATTTGGATCAACCTAGAAAATCATGGATATATTAATCTAAAACCCAAATCATTCACAAAATCCATTAGGAAACTATAGTTCTCAACCATAAGGACTGGACAATCGATCTGCAGTGATCTCTCTACATCAGAAACTATCTTCCATTGGTACCAACACTAAAGAACTTACTCACCTACCTCTTCAGAACATGAATTAAAAAACCAAAAGGGAGACAATCACTTTCACTCACACCACAGACAAACAAAGAGGAGAAGGGATGCTCCCTCAGCGAAGGCAATAACTGTGCTCTAAGGCCCCCGCCCTTTTTCTGCCACTATATTATGTCATGTTATAAAACATTATTCTTGTCACCTCTGTGTGATTTATAATATTCCAAAACACTTGCACTGGAAGAATGACTGTTTTAGCTCTCAGTAGGATTTGAAAAAAATAAGTTACCCTCCTCCGCCAGTGATATAACTATATCCTCCTGTTCCCAATCCATAGCCATAACGCTCTCCAAGAAACACTGGTTCATTTGGGTCATAGCAGCTGAGTAATTTCCGCAGCCTAAAGATACTAAAATGAGAGTCCATTTATTAAAAATATATTAAATCAGATATAGATATTTATTTCTTTAAAACAAGTTTCAAAATACTTACACTGACAGCTTAAAAGACATTTTGGAATACAGTATAGAAAAATACATGTAAATTAATTGTGGGAATTCCAGGTAAAATAGTCAGTCAATCTGAACTTGGTAATGGAAGTTTAAAGCTAATTAGACCATTTCCTTTGAAAAATAATTCATAATACTTCAAATGATTAACTAGATAGTTCATGAAACATTTCTCAGAAGAAATAAATATGTTCCTCAGCAACACTGAGTCTTCAGTTTTAAAGTATACTTGGATTTTTCCAGACTACACTGAAAGAAGGGTAGGGAGGTAGAATTTTCAAAGACTGAAAGGCTAACAGAGTACTGCGGTGATCTGTACCAGAACTGGCCTTATTTTATTATTATTATTATTATTTATATGACAGTAACAACAAGAATCCCAAGTAGGATCAGGATCCCAAAGATAGTCCTTGCTTGGGCCTCTTCATGCTACTCCAAAATGATTTTACAGCTAAACTAACACAAACTGCAAGAAGGGTGCTCTAGTTCAGTGGTTCTCAGCCCTTCCACCCTTACCCCTTTCATGAGTTTGACTTGTCTTGTGTACCCCAAGTTTTATCTCACTTAAAAACTACTTGCACGTAAAATCAGACATAGAAATACAAAAGTGTCACAGAACACTATTACTGAAAAATTGCTTACTTTCTCAGTTTGTCTGTATGAAATTTTATGTTCGTACTGACTTTGCTAGTGCCTTTATGTATCCTATCGTAAAACCAAGCAAACATCTAGATGAGCTGATGTGCCCCTTAGAAGATCTCTGTTTACTCCCAGGGGTATGCATACCCCTGGTTGATAACCACTGCTCTAGTTCAGCCACAAACTATGGACAGGAATCATTGCATGTATGTATATATAAAAATATTCCAAATTTTTTCTTTTTAAAAAAATCATCTGATCCTATTAAGGTCAGAAGGAACCACTATGATCATCTAGTCTGACCTCCTGCACAACGCAGGCCACAGAATCTCATCCACCCACTCCTGGAACAAACCCCTAACCTATGTCTGAATTACTGAAGTCCTCAGATTGTGGTTTAAAGACCTCAAGGTGCAGAGAATCCTCCAGCAAGTGACCCATGCCCCATGCTGCAGAGGAAGGCAAAAAACCTCCAGGGCCTCTGCCAATCTGCCC
>NC_133769.1:325445766-325466919 GCF_003597395.2 Chelonoidis abingdonii
TTATTAATCCCTAAATGCATGACCTTGCACTTTTCACTATTAAATTTCATCCTATTACTATTATTCCAGTTTACAAGGTCATCCAGATCTTCCTGTATGATATCCTGGTCCTTCTCTGTATTAGCAATACCTCCCAGATTTGTGACATCCGCAAACTTTATTAGCGCAGTCCCACTTTTTGTGCCAAGGTCAGTAATAAAAAGATTAAATAAGATTGGTCCCAAAACCGATCCCTGAGGAACTCCACTAGTAACCCACTACCAGCCTATTGTTTTAAAATCTGTTCCCATGACCTTTCAAATGGCAGATTTGATACCTTTATGCACAATGAGTAGCACTTTGCTCCATATGTATGTATTATTCAGTAAACACTGAATAATCTGGTCCTAAACCCATTTACTTCTATTTTTCTTTTTAAACTTCTATTTCTATTTCATTCCTTTTTATAACCTCTATTTCCATACTTTATAACTTTATACTTTTGAACTACTCCTTTCTCTCTTAAAACTGGTTTTGATGTATTCCACAAAGTACATAGAGAAGAGAGATACCTTTAATAGCTTAATAAATAATTTCAAAATTGTTATTCAAGCAGAATAATTACGTCTGGAATTTGTAACTGAATTATTCATTCTCTAAACCAGAGTTGTAGTCTCTCTCTTGTCAAACGATTTATCATCAACACAGGTGGCAAACTGGAACACTTGTTAAAATTCTTGTTTCACAGTCATTATAGTCTCCCCAAAACATTAACTCAGTCTTTGGATAATAGCTTCATTGATCACAGAGTAATCACACCATATAGAATTAAGATTTCAATAGCTATCAATTAGCTATAATTAATTTCTCTTCCCTTTTTAATACTTTTCTGTTCTTTTGTTCAATCAAAAAGAATGAGGAATTATGTAATTTTTTACAGTAATCTCGAAAGTAATAAGCATCAGTTTTTGTGATCCGGTGTGGAAAATATGCTGAAAAATTACTATAGTACAGATGATGGTAGGTTCTATCAGACTAGTTCCTTGCAGTGTAAATGGGCTAAAAATTCATCTTTATTATGCAATCTAAGAGTCACATAAATCAGTACCATTAAAAACTAGCCATCTTTCGTTACAATTTTTCAGTCTAGTCCACTGTTTCCAATGGGAAGGATAAAATTATTATTGACATGTAATCTGCAGTTTATCAGGGTACCAAAAAATAAATCAACTCCTAACACTCAATTGATTCTTGCTGGGGCTGTGACAAACTTATTTTTTCTGATTTTCAATTCTCATCACTAGGTTATAGCAATCTTGTTATTTTTATAATCCATCTATTTCTCTTTCCTATACAGAGTCTGTAGAATGTCTCATTTTCCTTGTACAGTAAATGGCAAATTCAGCTGTAACAAACTCTTATTTCCTATAGTGACCCCTTCGCAAATTCCTCTTTTGTCATATGATTTAACCTTAAGAATGCTGTTATTGTCTTGACCTCTCTTTCCTCATGTTCAGGGGCCCATGTTGCTGATATCTAATTACCTTGTCCTGTTCTCTTATAGCTCAGTGTCACAGAAGCAATTTAAGTTCATTTTCTATCTCAACAAGTGCCAACTGTTACTGATTCACCATCTTTCAACATGCTGATTCACTTTTCTATCACATGCAGGGCCGGTGCAACCACTAGGCGAACCAAACTTTTTTGATTGTGCACCTCATCAGTAAAAAATTTTTGAGCATGCACCTCCAATATATGTATATTTATTTACGTATAAATTACATACACATACTACTCTACTAATATATTATGTACATTATAAAACATACACAAAAAAATAGAAATTAAAAAAGGATGAGGTAAAGATGAACTACACAATATTTTTAAAATTTATTTTATTTTATTTATTAATGGTACAAAAAATCTTTTTGCTCTCAAAAAATATTATTAATAATAATATTTTTTAGTGAGAGCAATGTGATTGAATATGCTTCATTACTTCTGAAAATCTTGGTTTAACACTTTGTGATACAGCGCTTTGAAGGTCTGGATTAGGTTTAGGGTGCAGGAGGGCACACAGTTTGGGGGTGCGGGGTCTAGGAGGGAGTTAGAGTGTGGGAAAGCACACTTACCTGGGGCAGCTCCTGTTTGGTGCAGAGGGCTCCGTGCAGCGCGGCACCGCCTCCATGGCCGCGATTCTGGGAGCCCCAATTCTGAGAGCTGCCCCCCTCCCCGGTTGGCA
Source organism: Chelonoidis abingdonii (assembly GCF_003597395.2). NCBI lineage: Eukaryota > Metazoa > Chordata > Testudines > Testudinidae > Chelonoidis > Chelonoidis abingdonii. The sequence goes on from NC_133769.1 coordinate 325,447,988, forward strand.
GCACCAACCAGAACGCAGGGGCTTTAGGGGCTGCAGGGCCCCGGGCGAAGGGGGCCCCAGGGCCCTGGCCAGCAGCTCTAAAGCCCCTTTCAGAATGTGGCCGTGCGAGCTCGGGCCGGAGGACTCAGGAGGAGCAAGGGCAGCCGCGCAGCCAGTGGCCAGAGAGAAGCTGCGCTTTTCCCCTTCAAAGCTCCACTTTCTCCTTCAAAGCCGGCTGGAGAGAAGCAGGGTTTTGAAGGGGAAAGTGCCACTTCTTTCCTGTCGCTGGCTGCACGGCTGCCCCTGCTCCTCCAGGGGCCGGAAGACTCAGGGCCGCATTCCAAAAGGGGCTTTAGAGCTGCAGGCCAGGGCACTGGGGCCCTCTTAGCCCAGGGTCCTGCAGCCTCTAAAGCCCCTGTGTTCCGGGTGGCCTTGCCTGGCCCAGGGGGACAGGGGAACAGCTTCCCTGCACACTCACTCCCTCCCTCCTCCGTCTGTCCCCCCCCTTTTTTTTTTCCATCCAGCGACACTCCTCCTGCCGCGTCGCCCTTTTGCTCCAGAGGTGCTCCTCTTGCTGTGCCCCCCAATGGATTGTCTTGTGCACTCCTTGGGGTGCGCGCATCCCCCTTTGGAGACCACTGACCTAAGGCACCAAGTAGTTGGGGGTGACAAAAAGCGGTGCCCTGGCTCGGCAGGGAGAAGCCACCTTCCAGAGGCACCGGAGAGCCAGAGCATTGGCATGTGGGGGTGGCGAGCTGGGGGGGAAGGCCCCAGCCTGGGCAGGAGGGACGGAGGCACAGCTGCTCCCCACTAGCGGTGCTGCCGCCTTTGCACAGCTGTTGCCCCCCTGTGCCACGCCGGCTCCTCCAGGGCTGGGGCTTGCCACCGCCAAAAGCGGGACACTCTGGGTCTCTGGTGCCTCAGGAAGGTGGCTCCTCCCTGCCGAGTTGCTGCAGTAGCCCAAGCCCGGCAAAGCCAGTGAGTGGATTTGGGGTGGGGGCCGCTGGCGTGAGGTGGGGAGGGTTCGCGGGGGGAGGGCTGAGCACCCTTCAGGGGAGTTCAGGGGGCGGGGAGAGGGGAACCTGGTCTGAGGAGAAGCACCTGGGCACGGCTGGCCCCTGGAGTCTATAAAGGCTCATTGGGATTTGCCCCTCAATGAAACGATGTGCGAGGGGGCCGAAAGGTGGAAGTTTCACCTAGGGCACAAAATATCCGTGCACCAGCCCTGGTCACATGTATCAAATCGAGTTTTAATAAGAACTTTTGAGTCGTGCTTCTTAATTGGTTCAAACTTGTCCTGGATTTCTTTTTTGAAAGGTAATAGCTAAGGCTAAGATTGTGGTCATGGTTATTTTTAGTAAAAGTCATGGCTAGGTCATAGGCAATACACAAAAATTCACAGAAGCTGTGACCTCTCTGTGACTTTTGCTGCTGTGGCTCTATGGTTTCCCCCGCCAATGTGGTGACTGGGAGCTGTGGGGTTCCCCCTGTGCCAGTGGCAGCTGGAAGCTGCAGAGTGAGTATATTTCCCAAAGAGAAAATGGGACATCCCTAGCCGCTTGCCCAAAGTGCCCCCCATGCAAGGCTGTCACCCGTTGCTGGAACCCTGAGGAGGGCCCCCTCTAGAGGCTGTTGCCTGTCACTGGAACCTTGCAGGGGGCCACATGAGGAGGCTGTTGCCTGTTGCTGGAACTCTCCCGGGGCCCCGCTGGCTGCCGGCTCCAGTCTCTCAGCCCCTGAGACTGAAGCAGAGAATGTCAGGGAGGCCTCTGGAAGTCAGGTATTCTATGACTTTGGTGACCTCCCTAACATAAACATAGCCTTAGTAACAGCACACTGATCCTGCTACTTGCTAAATTTCATCTAATTAGGCATGAACTGTCCAAAACTTGGAATTTTTGGTTCATGGGAATTTTTGATATTTTGAAATCTGGTTTCAGTCTAATTTCAAAATTACCCATGAACTGGGGAGTCTGAAAAATTTTATTTGAAAACATAGTGTTTCTGAACAAAAAAATGTTTCCTCTGACCTTGGAAAATGCTGCATGCTGGTCAGTTTCACTACTACCCACCACTTAACAGGAGAGGTGACACTGACAACAATTGTATCGTTTTTTCAATAAGTAGTTGCTGGGCCTTCTAGGATCTGTAGCTCCTGGGCAGACCCACCATGCAGACTTTCTTGGCTGGGGCTGCAGAGCTTCCAGACTGCTGGGCCAGCCGGTTCCCTAAACTCTCGGGGCAGTCCATACCAGGACTTCCAGCCTCCTGACTCCATGGCACTGAACCTGGAAGCCCCTAGAGCCTGAGACTCCTTCTATCAAGTTGGGAGCTGAGCCCTGTTAGAGCCTGGGTCCCAGGACTTCTAGGCTCCCAGCTTCATGATGGCCTGGAGGCCCTGAGACATGTTGGGATTGCCCGACAGCTGCAGATCCCGGAAGCACTGGGGTTTTTGGAGCAGGTCGCAGGGCAGGGCTGCGCCAGAGCTAAAAACCCTGGAGTCCTGGTTCTGGAGCAGTCCCAGGCTCCCCAGCAGCCCCAGAACCAAACAGGGTTCTGACAGAAGCCTGCCTGTGATTCAATAAAAAGTTGTTTTTTACTCGACAGGTTGTGTTTTCCAACAAAACAGGAAATTCCCAACAGCTCTAATTTATTCCTCATTCGACACTGTGGGATCACCATTACTCCATGTGAGTTCTGCAACACCAACTCCCCTTCAAAATATGTTGAATGTAAAGTAGTAAATGTGTATTTTTCTGCTTCTCCATGACTGTTCAAATTACCAACTTGCTATTTCTTTGAAAGCAATAATAAAATATAATTTACTAATCCACTTTGAAAGAGACAGTAAACATTTCTAGGGCATTTCTTTTTTAGAAAATTAGATTGTGTTCGAACTTGACAATTTTCTATCAAAGCCAAGCCCTAGACATAGGTATGGTTGGCTTTTAGGACTAAGTATGGGTTTGGAGCCCTCATCCTCTGGGATCTGATCCACATCAGGAAAATGCACTGTATTAGAAAATGTGTTAACTTAAAGTTAGTCACAACCAGTTAATGCCTTATATGCTCTTGTATCAACAGAGTGCAACATACGATTGTCACATATTCAAAGTAGTGACAGATTATTATGTGTATAAATTATTTGTTATAGGTGATTTTATAAGAGTAAACTGTATTTTTAAAAGGAGTCCAGGAATATATGGAGCAAAAGATAGTGCTTCTATTTATTGGAGTATAAATCAAAATAAATAAATATCTCTAACTCTTATTAATACAAATTAAGAGCATTTCTGAAATACTGTAATTCATACCTTATTAAGGTGTCATCATCCACAATGACTAACCACGGTGTTTTGGAAGAACTGTGATTCAAAAATCTTTCCAAAATGGCAAAAGTCTTCCCGCAATGACCTGAAAGGGGGAGGGGTAAGAGATAGAACATACATTGTTTTTTGAGAGAGAGTACAATTATTTGTAAATTTTATCCATTTTACGGGATAGTACAGTGTTGACTAAAGTGTTGAAACATGTTTTTGCAGATAATGGCAAACTGGCAAAGGAGCTGAGGATCCAAATTTCAATTTATATTGTTGAGAGTGCTTTTGATTTGGATGTGATCCACAGGAAGCTGCTTTCTATGAGGCAATGTGGCCTTTGAGCCGGGGACTAGACTGTGATTCCAGAGACCTGGGTCCTATTCCCTGGTTTACCACTGGCATGCTGCGTAACCAGGGCCAAGCCAACTCACTTCTGTTTTCCCATCCATAAAATGGGGATAATGTAATTACTTCCTTTGTAAAATGCTTTGAGGTCTATGAGTGAAATGTGCCATACAAATATTACTCATACCCATAAATGAAACTTTACAATGCACCAGGTCAGTATATAATTAATTTGTTTTTTTAAGACTTGAGTAGGCACAACCAATCAATGGAATAATCAAATGTATAGGCATTAACTCGGATTAAATCATGGCTCCTGATTGCTTCACCAAAGAAAAAGCTTTAGAATTTAATAAAAAGCAATGCTTTATAGCTGGTAAGTGAGATGTCCTTGATTAAAATCAAAATGGCAAGAGAAATAAAGTGTTATACAAGCTTAGTTAAAGCTAAAAATGTCTTCCAGGAAGATCAAACTGTAAATCACTAACACTCACTAAAAATCACTTGTATTCAAGAGAGATATTTCAGAAGCAATTAACACTATTAATGTGTCTTGTAATAAATAAACAAACAAACAAATAAGATTGAGGTATTATAGTTGGGATTTTTTCAACAAAAACATTTTTTGACACACAGCAGAATATTTTTGGTTAAAAACTTTGCTTTTTTTCCTCCTGGCATTGAGAACCTCTATTTATCATTACTCATTTTTTTTAATCCATTAACATAATAAAAATGGATTTACAGCAAATGTTTCCAGTTCTATGCTATCCATTGAAGAGAAATACACCAAGTGAAGTGTGTGAAAGAAGGCAAGAAAATGAGAATGAACAAACCACTGAAGCCATAGTATTGAAGGCTTTTTTCTATTCAAGGGCACTCTAAATTATTACTTTAAACTACTATGTTACGTGCTCAGAGAAATACTGTTTGATTTTTCCATTTAGTTTCAACATTTAAAAACACAGGCATGCTAGATGTAGGCACATATTACTTTGACACCATCTTGTAAGTGCTTCATGCTACAGTAACCAGATGGCATCATATAAGGTCTTCTGTTATGAATGTATCACTCTGACAGTGCTACTGTAACAACCTTGATATCAACAAAATAGAACAGCAATAGCAGAAGGAAACATTTCAACAGACAGAAAACTGTCGACTCAGGCATTTTTATTGTGCCCACGTCATAGTAGCAAGGCACCAAATAATAAGAAAATGATTCTGTCCAAAGGAACTGTATTCTCCACCCATCTCTTGTTTTGTGTGGTTAGTAGGAAGAATTTTTAGTTTATTTTTACTTCCAGGGGACTGAGCTACAAAAATGTAACATTTCAGCATAACTTACTATACACTGAATAGACGTTTCACCTTGAAAACTTATACTCATACAATGAAAAGTTCTGCAAAGATAATATTAGAAGCTTACCTCTTTCAGTATTAGGTACTCCTAAATCTATAGTAGGAATGGAGGTCTCTGCATAATCACTATAATATTCAACAAGGGCAGCCTCACCTTCCCAGGTCTGCTTTACAATCGGTACTGCAAAATAATTAGTCATACTGAAACATAAGAATGGTCATACTAGATCAGATCAATGGTCCATCAAGCCCAGTATCCTGTCTTCCAACAGTGGCCAATGCCAAGGTACTTCATAACGAATGAACAGGGCAATTATTGAGTGATTTGTGCCCTGTTGTACACTCGCAGCATCTGGCATTTCGAGGCTAGCGACACTCACAGCATGGGGTTGTATGCCTGACCATCTTTCCTAATAGCCATTCATAGACCTATCCTCCATGAACTTACCTAATTTTTTTTAATTCAGTCATAATTTTGGCCTTCACAACATCCCCTGTCAATGAATTCCACAGGTTTACTGTGCAGTATGTGAAGAAGTACATCCTTTTGTTTGTTTTAAACCTGCTGACTATTAATTTCATTGGGTGACCACTTATTCTTGTGCTATGTGAAGGAGGAAATAACACTTCCTGATTCACTTTTTCCACACCATTCTCGATTTTATAGACCTCTATCATATTCTTCTCCCCCCCGCCTCCGTTGTCCCTTTTCCAAGCTGAAAAGTCCCTGTCTTTTTAATTTATCCTCAGAGGGAAGCTGTTCCATACCCCTAATCATTTTTCTTGCCATTCTCTGTACCTTTTCTTATTCTAATATTTTTTTTTTGAGATGGGGCGATCAGAACTGCATGCAATATTCGAGGAGTGGGCATACCATAGATTTATATAGTGGCATTATGATATTTACTATCTTATTTTCTATTCCTTTCCTAATGGTTCCTAACATTGTTAGCTTTTTTCACTGCAATGCACATTGAGTGGATGTTTTCAGAGAATTATCCATGATAATCCGCCAAGATCTCTTTCTTGATTGGTAACAGCTAATTTAGAAACATCAGTAGCTACTGTTTATTTAAATGGCTGTATTGACCAAATTAAACCAGAGTGCTTTGCAGTGAGGCCAAAGGCAAAGTGCAAAAACACTGCTTGGAAAGTTTTAGTTACATACATTGCTTATGCTGCAGGAATAGCTCCTCGTATAAGGAATGGAATTATACTGAAAATTTGTAAAAGTGAGCTCTCTCAAAACGGAACTATTAACCCGGAATGTAAATAAAGAAATAAAAGAGATACCTAATCGCGTCTTCCTAGACATTTCCTGATCTACTTACATATCTGGGGTTTCAAATGAGTAGTTTTTCTAGGTATGATACATATGATTTTTCATACCTGGCCCAAAGCTTCTTACAGCATCACTGCTCTGTCCCCCTCTCTCCAGGAGAACAACACAGACAGACAAAAGGGGAGTCTTGTTTCAATTTTAAAAAGTTCTAGCCTTCCCACTGGCTCTTTTGGCCAGGTGCCCACTCAATTCCTTTTACCTATGCATAGCAGCAAGACTTTTTAACCCTTTATAGGTAAAGCAAGTAGAGAACAGCTACTAAGAGGGTTTTTATAGCTAACGGCTGGCTGGATGTCCATAAAAGGGAACTACCTCCCTCCCCTTCATTTATCATAAATGTTCAAAACAAAGATAAGGAATTGTTGCAAATCTCTGTCTTGATTATGTGCAGGGTTTGTGTAAACAGGGTGATACGTGTGTTTTACAAAATATGCCCCATCTACCAGGTACAGACTACTACAGGCATCACTTTGACTTTGAAAACACGTCAAAGAAGGAAGATAAGAAAGATGTATTAGATTTAAAGTAATGCAAAGAAATTGTGAAATCCTCTGTTTCTTGGAAACATCCCGGAGGGGTTAGGTGCCTAACTCTGAGGCAGCTGACCACCTGCATTGTAGTGTCCCAGATTGGTTGACAGCATATTGGCCTTCCTTTCTGTATTATGCTGTTTGTTTTGTCTTTTACTCATAAATTGATTAAACCTATGTTATTTGACATCTCGTGTTATAATCTAAATTGAACCCATAACAGTTGGATGCCTGGTAGTTGATCTATTCAGTGGCATGGTAATAAAAATGCTGCCTTTAAATAAGGCATCATGATCCTAACATTTATTCTGTTCTTTTCAGTACTACAGTAGTTAGGAGAGGCAGCTTTATAGTTCTGTGAAAGACAAGCCACAAGTGGCTGAGTGAGTTTTACATAAAAATAAAACTTCTCATAAAATATCAGTGTATTTTCATTCATACTGTATGAAGGATGTAATCCAACACCTTTGTGCAAGATGTTTAAATAAATGCTGACCAGGCTATGGAATTTATTACCTTTATATCTGTATTAGATTTTGTTTATAATGCTGTGGTAACAATTATTATAGTGCTGTGGGAGTGCCACTATAGTTAAGTTTGTATCATGACATCTATTTAAAGGTGTACCTTTCTAACGCCTCTAAAATAGACATGCTTAGTCAGATTTTCTTTAAAATTTGGTGTGCCTCAGGAGGGTAGAGGGTAAGGTTAATCATCTGGAATCATTTGAGCCAGGGTTTCCAGAGATATAAGCCCTGACAAAATTAACATTTAAAAAAAATTGTAGATGTTTGGGGGTTTTTTGCGCAGAGCTAGAGATCAACTGATTAATGTGATATGGATCAAATGGTCCAGGTCTGTTGAGTTTTATGCAAGATAGTGCATGGCACCCACTACATCTTTGGTGGGACTCAAGCTGAGAACAGTATTTAGGAAAATGTACGTTTTAACACTGCTTATGTGACAAACAGAAAAACGGCCTGAGGGTTTCCATTCCTGCCATTTTTAATGCTTAGAAGTTCAACTCTTGTAAGTGCTTTAAAATATGAATGGTTTATCAGATTGCTTTGTAATTTGGTGAGCCTCATGTGGGTGTGGGGCAGCATTAGTGATCCAAATTTGGGATCATTTGACTACCGAATTCCTGAGTTACAACTCCTTCCCCCTAAAACGCCCCCACATGGTTTCCTTCTGCTGGTACTGTTAAACTAAGAGGTATTAATGACTGGATGAATGAACAGTTCTCTGGCTGGCTGTGAATTCATCCTTCAGTTAATGCATCTACTCTAACCTATGACAAAAAGGAATTTTGAACTGAATGGTGGCAATTTTATTTTGGGGGGAATGTAATCCAAGTCATTTTGGGGGGAAAAAATAGACATGTGAATGTTTCCTGGAAAGGGAGGGATAGTAGAAGGTGGGGGGAATGGGGAAAATAGGAGTAGAGGGGTTTGAGGCTTCAGTGAGGGAAAGCAAGAGGTTTGGCATACCCCAGCTCTGCCAGTGCACCTCAACCCCACTGTGCATCTCCAGCTCTGCTAAAGCACCCCAAACCCCTGCAGCCCCAGCAGTGCCAGTATACCTCAAGTTACTGTACTCCAACCTTTCTGGACCCCACACTTCTGCCAGGGCATCCTAACAGTGCAAGAAAACTATTAATAATTGTTGGAAGAACATTAATTGGGAAACTGGAGGGTTCATGGCTGACCAGAAAATGTGTACTGTGTGGCATAGACATATTACAAACTCTTGACAGCTCAGTGGATTCTTCATAAAGAAAGATCGTACTTGATTTGGATGTTAGCTTTCCTGTACTATGCTCTATTCACACAAGTAGTTACAAGAGTCATTTATTCTTGCCTGAATAATAATCAGTTTAAGTATTAAGGTGAACAAAAAGATAACTGTTGTTTAAGAATGGTGAGAACTGGTGAACAAAAATGAACAAAACTTTAAGATCTGTAGAAGATATGATTCCACGGCAGTAACATTCTGCTCTAGAAGATACTGTTTTTAAAAATATTTTTGTGAACTTCTTTAAATGTGTTTTTATTTTTCTGCAAATTGCAGCAAACCCCCAAAAGTAAATATATGCAAAAAATTATGTCAATACAATATTAAGGTTGAGATTTGAATTGCATGGAACACAGGAAGTTCCCATCACCTTAAGTCTGCCTTCTTGTACATAACATATTTCAAAGCGACTTTCACTACTTGATCACTCCACATTGCATTATGTTGCATTATATGGCAATGAATACAAAGGAAATGTATTTTATTCTAACTATAAATGCACCTCTTTACCAAAAATTCTTAAGCAGATTTGTAATATTTCCCTTTGGGTGATATCTATGGCAACTCAACTCTGTGCTCCTGGTTTATATTTAAATTGCACCTCTTTCTAAAACCTTGGATGCACATTTTATTCTTTTAATGTGATCATAAAATGCATATATGCAAGAGGGAAAGTTAAAGTTGTGGTAAATTCTTAATTTTAAATGCCCTCACTTACATGTAATTAAATTCTCAGCCTTAATGTTGCATTAATGTAGCTTTCGGCATACAATAAAAAAATGACTTACTGGGAGAAAGGAGCTTTCTGAAGCTGGTATCCATTAATCTTTCACATTCTTGGGTGAGATTATCCTTCATTGTGTAACACTGGAAGCTGTGAGGAAAGTTCAAGAATTTTCCTCCGTCTTCAACCTGTGTTCCTTGAAGGATGTTTATACCATGCATTCATGTCTCCCAGCCTTTAAAGCCTTCGATTCCCTTTTTTTTTTTTAGCTCTACTATAGTAGCATTTTTTTTAACCATCAGTGAGGTGGGAAAGTAAACATGAATGCAGTTATTCAGTCAACTCCAATTACAATATATGATAGTCAATTTCCTTTTGCCAAAAGGTATATGTTATAGATAACCAATCTCTAGAAGACCAGAAGCAAGCCTTGATCAAGTAGAACAACAAAGTCTTAAAAAAATAACCTAAATAAAACAGATTTTATTCTGAAAAAATACGGCATAAAGCCTTGATACATAAGTAAGAGCAGAGCATGGCTAAGTTCAACAGTGTCTTCTTGCACAGAGACCAAATCATGGCTGAGATTTCAAGTGACATAACATTTGATTTTATCCTTAACCATCATTTATAATCACCACCACCAACCAGTAATAAATATACTATTCTTAAAATTTAGAAATAAAACAAGTGTAATAGTTTCACTCTAGATGCTTGTTGGATCCTTTTCAACATAAGAAAACAATTATACTATTCAGAATGTTTAGGAATCTCTTCTCATGAGAGCATCCAGGACTAGAATAGAATGAGTGGTAGATAGGTAACAGAGAGAGAACACTGTCATCCATCAGTTAAAGTACTGGACTTGGAAGTCAGGAGATATGGGTTTTACTCCCAACTTTGCCAGTTATTTCTGTGCAATACTGAGCCAGGCACTTAATCCTTCTGTGCCCTGGTTTCCCTATTGCTAAGGGTTACATCTACAATAAAGCATTGGAGGCTTTCCACATGTTGTTTCCCAGCCCCCTCTACCATCCATACTCAAAGCCGTTAAACACATGTCTAGGTATATGTTGAACCTCTGCTGGTATCCTCAGCTAGGAAGTACGTTGCAAAGCCCACACTGAGCTGTGAGTCACACCACTACTCACTCACTTTGGAATATGGAGGTAGCAACTGCACAGGTACCAGGGCTTCTGTTTCGACAGACCACCAATGCCATTTCTACAATTTCATGTACTTTTATCTTCTGGTCCCTTTACTTAATCACTTCCTATTCACCCCCTATCCACCAGAAGCTACCTGCCATTTATATACCCTTGCTCAGTGTTTAATGCAGCCTGGTCCAGTTTCTATGCAGCTCAACCCAGCTCTGCCAAACAGCAAAATGCCTTCCCACCCAGTGTGCTGCTAGCTTGCCAGAGGAGCAAACCAGAGGTTCTAGTTAACTTCTGGTGTGAGTAAAGACACAATCTTAAAGCAGGTGGTGGAGCTGGCATGCACCAGACTGGCGTGCAATGCAGGGAGTGCATCAAGTACTGAAAGTCCTCTACCACAAGACTAAGAATGGCAATGGCAAGTCTGACAACTGCCCCTCTACAAGCCCCTTCCACAAGGAGTTCGACTGGGCCCTTACCACCACCCTTAGCAGAGAAGCCACTGTCCTCCACAACGTATTTCTGAACTTGCATGGCCAGACCACCAGCTTCAAAAACTAAACATTAGGAAGAGGACCTGCTACTGGCTTCTGGCTTGTTTGCCTGCAATGGCTGTTGTCATGGCTGCTAGCCTCTGGCTATGGAATGCCTAACTAAGAGGCCTGTGCTTCCTTCATTGTCCCAGCAAGCCCACCAATGGATAGGAGTCCAGCAACATGCAACATTTAAGATTCAGCATCTTCAAGCAAGTAACCTCTAGGCAGCCAGCAAATATGTCAACATTAAACATCAAAGCTAGCAGGACCGATGGCTAATCTTTTCAACCATGTACCGGATTCTTGAAGCTGAATGAAACTTATGCAGGATGACTATGACAACCATCCTGCATAAGTATCCGTCTTTTTGGTTTTGTTTTCTTTTCTCATATTTTTTTATTACCAGAGGGATGTGTCTACCATAGAATTCTTGCACTTGTTTTTAACTCCAGCAGATGGCTGGTAGTGCATGTAAGAGTACAGAAGTATGTGGATAGAACCCATAAAACCTATTTAAAAACAATCCCTGCAGAGCAGTTCCTCAAATACCTGAGAAAGCCCTAGGTTTAAACAACTTTGTTGTCTAAAAGATCTCACATACATATATGTCATGGGTTAGGAGTTGTATGTTTCACGCTGACAAATCATGTTATTTACACATAAATTTGTCACTCACATATTAAATTAAATAGCTGTGTCATCCTGAATTGCACTGGTCTGTTTCATGTAACCCTGTGTTGGGGATAGAAAATACTGGCTATTACCTAACAACTAATAATTTAGGCAGGCTACTTTAATCAGCTTCAACCTGAAAGTGACTTGAGCCTCCCTGTATCACCTATTTGGCTGGAGCCTAAATAGATCATCTAGTAATGAGCTTGATAAAACCCTGCTTTTGGGGGGCGGGGGGGGCGGGCAGATAGCTAACCAAGATTGCTGCTTCCCAAATTATTACATAGAGTTTATTTGGAATTGTTGGTTTATTTGAATGAAGTTTTTTTTTTTATAAGACACTCTTGTATACAAATAAAATATATTTTTATTTAATCTGAAGCCATTAATATGAAAGGAAGAAGGTAGTTTGGATAAGAATGCAAGATAATTCATGTTAGGTAATTTTTTCCAAGTAGTTATTAGTTTTCATAGAATGATGATAATGTTACAACCTAAATACAGTGACATGAAGTGGAAACAGTTTGGATAAGAATGCAACACTATGTAATTCTTTCCTCAGCAAATAGTTAAGTTTCCATATAGCCACAATAATTTATAATGATGGCATTCTAAATGTTCCCTGACTACCGACAGTATGAAGGCTCACTGACATTCAGGGAGAAATAAGAGTACAGTGCATTTGTTGGGCCACTTAGGATTGAAGGAATATTTTTAAGGTTGGCATTTTTAAATCATTAAAAAGTTGAGCAGATTATAAATGGATTAAGGTGGGTCAATTTGGGTATCTTGTTAAATTCTGAAAACTGGAACAATTCAGCTTTTATATTTCTCTGGAGACTTCACAAACATTTAGTTATAAGAACTACATACAACAAACAATTATCCTAGTATGTTAGCTTGATAATTAACTATTAAGTTAATTTCTTTAACATATAGCGTCAGTCTTGGAAAAATTGAGAACTTACTTCTGTCTCTGTGAAATTTTCGGCATGTTTTTACAGCAACAAAGATATCCTCTTTCTTCACTGGGTCTCCCTATAAGGAAGTGGAAAAATGAATGTTGTAATTTCAGGCACTGCTTTTAACTTTACATTTTATACACATGTATGTTTTGGAAATAAAACAGAAAATATCTTTGCACTGTATAGTGTATGAAGCAGCATAGCCTACAGTGCTACGTAGTACAGTTCAAAATACATTTTCTACCTGTCAAGGTATGTCACCAGTATTTTAAAATGATTGAAATAACATAGTCCAATGATTGTTTTCAAATGATGTAGTATTATAGTTGGAGCCAGAAACACAAATCATTAAGAAAGAAGATGAATAGGAGGACTTCATGTACTAACACTGACACAAAGATGACCAAACAAGTGACATTTTAACAAATAATTGTTGTAATATAGGATGCAGAAACTGCAGGATGTTGGGAAGCAGAAATTTAAAAAGGATTACATATCAGAAAAAACTGTTTTGGTGTAAGCAATATTTATAAAGTTATGCTGCATTAATTGACATATAGACAATAATTAACACATTTTTATATTATTGGCGTGCAAAGCACTTTAAAGCACACCCTGTCTCCAAGAATTTAAAATCTGAGTTAGACAAACATTGACAGAGAACAGTACAAGAAAAGCCATACAAATATTGCTTTCGTACATTTTTTCTTTGTTATATTTTGTTTTAGGTGCTTTGGGATTTTTCATTATATGTATTTGTTTTTAAATGGTCACATGCCAGAGTGAAAGAAGAAATTACTGAAGTGGAAATCTGTGGTGAAAAGCTATCTGAAAGTAATGAGTTCTGAGGTGGATGTCAGGATTTTATCTCACTAGCCATTAAACAATACGGTTGTGCGATCGTTTTCTTTTCCACTGAGTATTTTAATTTAAAAATGTCTTACTAATACTACTTTGTAATTGTACAGCACCTTTGTACTGGGAGAATCCAAGTGCTTTATATAGAAAATTGATTTTTACTGACCTTATTTTCTAGATAATAAAACTAAGGGACAGAGAGGTTAAAGGACTTGCCCGAAGTCTCACAGCGAGTCAAGAGAGGTGCTGGGTAAAGAAAGACTGGTCTTCAGATTCCTATTGTTCTGCTCAAACAGACAAGGTGAGAACATCACCCAGCTCCAGCCCCTTTATACTGGTAGAAGGGCCAGAGCAATGTAAAGGATCCCTAAATGCACTGGATATGCTTGAGGGAGGATTCTTCCAACACATGAACTATGGAAGATAGACATAAAGCTGCCTTTCAAGGACTACATCAGAAGTATTGGCATGGGGGCATGCTGGGCTGGGGAGCATTGAGAGCTGCAGCCTATAGGAAGCTGCCATTACATAGACAGGCTTTAGGACTCTGGAGGTCACAAAGATGGTTTAATGCCACATTAGGCCCCCCCTTACCATGGGATGCAAGCACTGTGCTATCTTCCCAGAGTAGGACAGTCCTCAAGGACCACAGTTTATCACAGCGGTAGGCAAACTTTTTGGGCCAAGGGCCACATCTGGGTGGGGAAACTGTATGCAGGACCGGGTCAGGGGGTTGGAGTGCAGGGCGTGAGAGGGGGTGTGGTGTGCACAAAGGGGCTCAGGGCAAAGGTTTGGGGTAGTGGAGGAGTGTGGGGTGTATGAGGGGGCTCAGGGAAGGGGGTTGGGGTGCACAAAGTTGCAGGGTGCAGCAGGGAGCTCACGGCAGGGGACTGGGGTGCAGGAGGAGTGTGGAGTGTACAAGGGGGCTCAGGGCAGGGAGTTGGGGTGCAGGAGGGAGCGGGGTGCAGGCAGGGGGCTCAGAGCGGGGGGTTGGGGCTGGGGTGCAGGAGGGGTGCAGGGTGCAGCAGGGAATCAGGGCAGGGGATTGGGGGGCAGGAGCGGTGCGAAAGTGGGTCAAGGCACAGGGCAGGAGGGGTGCAGAGTGTACAAGGGGGCTCAGGGCAGGGAGCTGGGGTGCAGGAGGGGTGCAGGGTGCAGGCAGGGGGCTTAGGGCAGGGAGTTGGGGAGTGAGGTGCAGGAGGGATTTGGGCTCCATCCTGGCGCCACTTATCTAAAGCGACTCTGGGGTGGCAGTGGCGTGCACTGGGGCCAGGGCAGGCTCCCTGCCTGCCCTGTCCCTGTCCATGTGCCACTCCAGGAAGCACTGTGGCCCCTGGGGAAAGGGGCGGGGTGGATGGCTCCACGTGCACTGCCCTCGCTGCACCTCCAGGTACCTCCCCCGAAGACCCCATTGGCCGTGGTTTCCCATTCCTGGCCAATGGGAGCTGCAGGGGGCAGGGCCTGAAGACAAGGGCAGCACAAGGATCCCCCCCCTCCCACCTGGGGGCTGCAGGAACATGGTGCCGGCTGCTTCTGAGCGCGGCGTGGGGCCCATGGCGCCATGGGGGGCAATCCCATGGGCCAGATCCAAAGCCTGGGCGGGCCATAGTTTGCCCACCCCTGGTTTATCACCTCTGAACTGCCATAGAGATTATTGTTGAGATGAAAAGCACTGCTTCCCTCAAGCACTCCCAAAACCAAGAAATGATAAACTTGGTGTGACAGCCCCCACTGCTGGGTGCAAACGTGGAAGTGGGGTACCACTGAGCCTCTGACATGCCAACCTGGGCCCCCTCTCACACTGTGAAGGCTGTGACAAGCTGCAGACCATTCCCGGTCCTGCACTCACACAAACCTTTACACAGGCAGAGACACACCCAGCTGCAGTTACATGGAGGCTTCTTCCCCAACTCCACAGCCTAGGACCCCAGAGCTGTACTGTCTTGTCCTGGTCAAAAGCCTGACCTGTAAATTTATTTCCCAGTCCACCCCTGCCTCAATGGGGACAGGACAATGCACCAGTTTTTGTTCCTGAGCAAATTCCCTAAGCACTTCTAGCAAAACACACTCTTTTAGATGAAAAAGATAAAACAAATTTATTAACTGCAGAAAGATAGATTTTAATTGATTATAATTAGTGAGTGTACAGATCAAAGCAGATTACCTTAGAAATAAACAGAAATGCAATCTAGGCCTTATAAATTAGATAGGATTTGAATCAAGTGGTGTCTCACCCTGCTAGCTAGTAGAAGCAAGTTATAGCTTTTGCATACACAGGCTGGAATTCTGTCCCACCTGGGCCCCTCTTCCCCAGGTCAGTCTTTGTTCCTAAGGTATTTCCAGGTGTTGTGTTGGAAAGGGAGTGAGGCCAAGTGATGTCACTTCCCCCTTTTATATCTTCTTCCAGCTTGCTGGAAAGATCTTTTGCTGTGACATGAGTCGAACAGTCTCCCTTGGCTATGTGCTATCTCTGAGAGGTTTCCATTGTACACAGTTCCTGGAGTAATCCTTGTGAGCGCATTCTCCTCCATGGGCCATCAGTACTGTTTGGCCTTTTATTAGCTGTATGTGTAAGGCTGCTTGTGGGTATTCCCAACCTCACAACATGTTTCAGTGGCACATATATATCAAAACTTCATAACTTCATATACAGTTATAGCACATACAACTTAATGTTCAGATTAAGACTTTTAAAATGATACTTTACAAGGCATACTTTGTACAAAACGTATCATATCACCAGGGTGAATATGGGGTGCAGAATATCACTTTGGGGCAGAGAGTGTCACACTTGGTTCTCTCTCACAGCAGTTTCTTCTAGTTCTATCATCTTTTTCTATGCATGCTAAATGCTTGACAAAAAGTTTACAATCTAACCAGATGACTAACAAATTAAGAATTGGGGAAGGGATAGATCAGGGAAGTTCATGCGTGTGTCTTCTTAGCTCCAAGATTTTTATTTAATTTTTTCTAGGTTTGCTATTATCCGCTTAGCTCACATTTCTTGTGGGGAACATAAGGGTTTGTAATCCTACCTTAGTGCACTACATTCAAATAAATACCCCCACTATCTAATTCTTATACACTGATCTTCATCCGTAGATCTCAGTGTGCTTTACAAAGGATGTAAGTATCATTATTCCCATTTACAGACATGGAAACAGTGGCACAGCAACCGAAGTGACTTGCCGAAGGCCACTCTGCAGGCCAGTGGCAAAGCTGAGAATACAATCCAGGATGACTCCGAACATGGTGCACTGACCCACACTGATAGTTCTAAGGATTCTAAAAAGAAAACTGAAAACATATCACTTACCATGGCAGAACATCAATAAGTTATAATAAACTATTCAACATAGTTACATGTGCTAGGTAAAAGGAGTAGAATTACTAACAGCATTGACATCACTTTACAGTCAAAGAAAAAAGGTCACAAGGCCACAGAATTAAATAGTGCATGTAATACTTTCATCAAATAGCTTCTAGATAAATAAAAATGAGGCCTGGTACTAATCTTACTAGGTCTTGTGCTTTCAAGTCCTATTGAAGGGTACATGATATGAAACTATCTAGTTAACAGACAGGAAGAACAATCCAGTGGTTAGAGCATTAGTGTGGGATCTGGAAGACCAGGGTCTAAAGACTTCCTGTGTGATGTTGGGCAAGTCACTTAACATCTCTCTGCCTCACTTTTCCATTCATAAAATGGGTAAAATAGCACTTTCTCTGCTCACAGGGGTGTTGTGAGGCAAAATACATTAAAGACTGTGAGGTGCTCAGATACTCTGGTAGTGGGGGAACATGAGTGCCTTAGATAGATCAATCGAGTCTATCAGGAAATACAATGTGTAATAGAGGTGTGTAAGAGACAGTAGGAGAACGGTACTCCAAATATTATATTTTTCCCCTTAATTTGGTACAAATATTTTCTCCAGGTGCCTGAGATTTTTTGTAAGTAAAGTTTCAGCCTTCGTAATAACAATGCTCTCTCTAGCATGTAAGTATAATTTAAAATATGATACTTACGCAAACTGGTAGGAAGTTACTGAACATTGTGGCACAGTGAACAGCCTTATATGAGTTCAAGTCATCCGTACAAAACTCAGGCACTGGAGTAAGATGCGGTCCATTGCCTTTCTTCCAAATATATAATGCAATCTATCAAAGTATACAACATAAGTAGTAATGAGTAGTGGAATTAAACAACAATTTTCATAATATACCCAGAAATCATTGTTATAAAGCATTAATAAAACATGACAGAAGAAACAGAGAAATAAAGAGGATTCTGTAGAGACTGTGTATATGAATTGATTAACATTTATTTACTTTGCATTTTGATTTTAAAATCAAACCACAATTTTCACTTAAAAATATTCTCTGCCATAATTTGAAATTTTTGAAAATAATTAGCTCCAGGCACTCCAAATTGCCAAAACATTGTAAGTGTAAATATATAAGAAAAAAAAGCCAGGGTACAGGAGGACGGAAGGGGACTGAATACATTTATCTGCACCTACTCTTAAATATAAGATAAACTTTATTTTTTGTGTTGTTGTTTGCAATTAATTTTGGTGATATGGAATGCTTAATTCTGTTTATTTTAATGTCAACAATAAATAGATTTTAAAAAGACCTGTTCTCTGATGATAATTTAAAACACTCAAAAACAAACACTAAACTACCATGGAAGTACTGAAAGATACTTTGTCTACTGTAAACTGAAAAGATTACCAGAATGCTAGCAAACGTTGTTAAAGAAAGAAAAAATAATACAAGGACAAGTAAAGATGAAGGTTCATCTTGTCTCCACCTATCTTGAAATAACTATACTCCATGTTGTAAATTATTATATGTGGACTGTTAGCACCACCTCTAGTTAAGGTTACTTGACATTTCTCATTTTAAGTCCCTGTTTTCAGTTGCTATTAACTTCAACTGTTTGAGATGAAATTTTCTATGCTGGATGTCTGCATCAGGCTGATTCCTTCCCTTCTCCTTTTTGAAAGTTTCAACTAAAACGGTTCAGATGTTTCAGAGAACAAAAGGAGAGGGAAATATGTTCTGTTATAATTTAAAAAATTCTTTCCAATTCTTTCTTTGCTCACAGGATAACTGATTGCCATATGTGGGGTCAGGAAGGAATTTCCCCCGAGGTCAGATTAACAGTGACCTTGTAGGGAGCCAGAAGCTGTAGGCATATATAGGGTACGTCTACACTGCACGATTATTTCGAATTAGCTTAAACCGATATTACAAAACAGATCTAATAAAATCGGTTTAGCGCATCCACAGTGGGATCCCGAAATCGATTGTTTGCGTCCATGGTCCAAAGCTACCATCGATTT
>NC_133769.1:325467743-325538692 GCF_003597395.2 Chelonoidis abingdonii
TTAAGGAGCCGTTTAACTCGATATTAATGACGACGTCGTGTGAACGGATACAGCGTTAAATCGGTATATCGGCCATTAAACCGATTTAAAGTCGCAGTGTAGACCTGGCCATAGTAACAGAGGGAGACAAAGACAGGTAGAGGCATAGGAGCAGACGTGTCTATAACCAGTAGAGAAAACTCCTACAAAACTAGAAGTCTTTAATCTCTCCACTCCTCTTTCAGCAGATAGCTATGAAACCTGCTGGCAAGGTGTCTCACATCCCTCCTCTAGTGACTCATACACATAGAAGATAACAGTTTCCTGCTGCTATCAGTTACCCTTTTAGCTCTAGTGGTAGAGGTGAACCTAAACTCCTAAACCAAATGATGACCCAACTGGGGATTAATATGGTGCTACAAGATGGAATTTCTGTTTCAGTTGGTTTAAAAAAAAAATTGAAATTATTTTAAAAAATTACCTTAGGTTGCCAAGTCAAGCACTCAAAAATAGGAAAAGCCAAAAAAAGTTTGCCTGTGTAATCTTGATTCGTCTCCTTTGAATGTATGCATTATGATATAGTCTTTAATTACATGCTCAGATACTAGTTTCCCCCAGCCCCAGGATCCCCAGCTCATTCAGTCTACAGGATGGATGTGTTCTGAGAATGAATCAGGGTTGTGTACTGAAGGAGACTGTTGTCTGTAGAACATTGCCTCATTTGTTACAGAAGCTGGAAGGTATGTAGTGAATGAGGCAGGAAACTGCAGGAAGAGAAAGGGTCTCCTAGTTAAGAAAGTTAAATACTACCATGGAGGATTAAATTCTAGCTGTGCCTCTATCACAGAGCTCCTAAGTGATGCTGAGTAAGTCACTATATTTGGCATATGCAGTCTGTTCAAGCCAAGCCACAGCATTCTCATCCATCATGTTCAAGGCACAAAGACCTCCAGGAAGTTGAGTCATTTTGCTGTCCTCAGCAATGTGTCATGGTTTGTAGCTCCCCACATTGACATAGTGGACTGTCTCTAAAACACCACTGAAATTCCACGGCAGCACAAATTCCATGTCTGGTATGAAACTGCTTCAGAAAGCTCCATTGCCTTTATGGTAAATCAAACCCAGGCTCACACTGAGTGGGGTCCAAGACAAGATAATATAATTACTTTCTCTGCAGACCATGAAGCTCGCCATGCATCCTCTACTGTAAATCCCTCATCCGGTAAAAATATCCAAATTGGCAGCCATGAGGGCAGATGATGATGTCATGGATTAAACAGGTCTTTAATTTAATATCATGCAATTTCATCACAAGCTTTGCTATGTTTTCCTCTCTGTGTGCACCGGGCAGAGCAATATTGCAGAGAACTGGTAACCATAGTAGAAAAGTAGATTTAAGAGTGCCTGAAATAATATGCATAGTGGAATTAAGTTGTATGTCAATTATCTTTGTATGAGACTAACGAGCCATTCTGGAGTACAGTACTCTGCCACTGAATAACAGTGCCAAGGCTGAAGTGCATAATGTTTGGGCACTGGAGCCCATGTCATTCTGGGCAGTTTTCTGAGCAGGTTGTTGCATGTTTTGACCTTTGTCTATCCAACGTGATGCCTACATAAACCGAGTGTAAATCATGTTTTATTCATTGACCACTGAGAATTATATTATATTCAGGTCTCTGCCCGTTTGTGCATGATTTAAGTGGAAGACAACTGATACAGTCTTACTTCCACTTGGTATCAGATGCCACAGACAACAATAATTGGCCAATTCCCACCATATCTGCACTCAGAACACTCTCAAGTATGTCAAAGAGTGTGACTGAGTGCCGAGTCATACGTTGCCTGCATAAACAAACTTGTGAGACCCAATATATGGTAGGTCATATGAACGTAAGTTGAATAACACTGATGATAATACTTGCAAGAGGCTGTTTTTCTGGTGCCTCCAAGCACTTTTTCTATCACCAATATGCACACGGAAATGGCAATCTCTCAAAAACAGAGCCATTGCACATACTAACCAACTTGGCATACTTCTAGACAATTTCACCTAAATGCCTATGTGCCAAACCATATCATATGACACAGTAAGATTAAGGAAAACTAAATTACTCTTCATCTTATGTTGGAATCTATTTTCGATTACAGTTGTAAGTGCCGACAAGTCACTTAAACCAACATATTCATTGCTGGTCAAGTGTGTTCTTCAGATATGTAGAATTGGTGAGCACTCAGCTCCAACTGAAGATGGCTGGAAGCTTGCTTTGAACATATGAAGTGCTATAAAAATGATAAGTAGACTGAAAAATAAGGACCTAGGTGTCTCAAGTTGGGCTCCAAATATTAGTGAGCACTTGGACCTTAATCTCACTGTGCCTCAGTTCCCAGATGTAAAATTGGGATAATAATTCTAATGGAGACAACATCACCTAATCTCACAGAAATGTTGTGAAAACAAACTCTTTAATGTTTGTGAAGCACCCAGATATTATGGTAAGAGCACCACAGAAACACCCCGAAGAAAATCAATAATTTTGTATTCAGCACACATAGGCTAGTGTGCATTAAATAAAGTGTACGGCTCCACTGAATGTGGAGGATAAAACAGAGTTCCAAGAGTCACACTGAAAATGAAAATGGAATGGAATTTATGGAATGCTGTTCTAAAAGGCCTTCTTGCAGAAAACCATAAATGAACATAGTATGTGTGCTTTATGACCAAAAAAAGCCATTTATTTGTAAGACAGACTGTGTTCCATCTGGAAAGCCACAGCAGAGTAGTGAATGTAGACAGTATTAGGAAGAAGACTAATGAACAGGCAGCAGCTAGACCTAATAGACACAAAGGTGAAATAAAAGCACTTAAGGCAAATGATGTCACTTGGATTCTATCTTACTGAAGGCACATGAGCATAATACAATTCCTTTTCCCCTCAACAACGATAAAGCAAAATAGAAGAAAGTGGTAATCACTCTTCTGTCACACCTCCCTTATATCTCCAGCTTTTCCAGTCTTCACTGAAATGTAAATGAACTGGGAATAAGGAATGAGGGGATTCATGAGGGCAGGATTGTAAACTAAGCTCATATATTTAACATCTTCAAAATTTAGAGTCTCTAATACCAATATTAAAGATATTAGATTGCATCCTTTATTTATTGGCAGCCAATGTAATTTATGGAGGACATGTGTAACTACCCCTTTACTTCTATTTGAAGAAGCGAGGGGTTGCCATTTCAGTTGTTACAGCCTTGGGGTCAATTAGTGTGTGTTACAGTAACCTAGTCTGGGTGTGGCAAAGCAGGATGGCCCCAGGAAGGTCTGCATCAGAGAGAAATAGCGGTACTTTCTGGATAAACCAGAAATGGTGGTAATGACTCTTGACCACCATCCAAACATAAATTTCCTTTCTCAGAAAACAATGATGGATTTCCATTCTCTCCCCACCCCACCCCACACTTCTACAAGTTCCCAGATCTATTTGACTAGCATTGGCTGTACTGCCTGAATAATATACACACACAAGCCACAAGCAGGCCTCTCAAAATGCTTCCTGCTGCCAACAACCATCATAATAGTTTAATCTAGGTTGAAATCAATGTCAGTGAGGCAATATGATATCTGAGACAGCCCTTAATGGGTATAGAATAGGAGACTCAAAATGCAAACTTTTCTATTTGATGAGCTAGGAACCTCTTCTTTTTTTCCAGAGCAAACTTCCATAAAGTGATGCCTTCTTGCACACTATCACATGATACAAATTCAGCTTTACTTGCAGTACCACCTATATTTTGTAACAATAGAACTTTTACAATTCTACATATTATAACACTGAAAAGGAAGGCAAACAAATATACAGTCCAGAAAGTTCAAATCTTTTAACAACCTTAAAGAGTCCACATTACTTAGGCTTCAATTTATCAGCATTTAAACAGCAAATGACAGGGTTAATTTACTTACATGTTTCACGGGAATAGAACATGGCTTACCTCATGTTTTAAATCTATTGTAAAGTCTGACTTAAGTGGTTCACTTTTCAGCCTGTTTGCAAGCCTGTACAATAAACATAATGAAATTTTCTTACCTCATAAAGTAAGAACAAGAGTAATGTAATGGAGACAGCAACTGAATTTTTTAAACAAACAAACTTGAGATTGTATTCATGTCTATGAAATGTCAAACCGTTTTCTAGGGGCTTTTTGATAATGAGTTGTTTACACATGAGTTGCAGGAATTTAGCAGATAGGATTCTAAAATAGGCTACAAATGAACTAATTATTTAAATAACATTTGCAGTGTTATTTTATTATATAACCCTCTTTCAACATTTAAAAAAAATTAAGCTAATTCATCAGGAATCTGAGAGGTGGGGAGTCATTGGGGTGGAGGTGGGGGGTCCCTGACTGTCTCCTGCAAAAAAATCACACTTCTGGATTTATTAGAACCAGAAAAATTTTATATAAGATAATCTGGAATGGAAAGCAAACATCTGGACATAGCCTGCTGCTGTTAGCACTAGTTCTTAGAATATACCTCTCTGTGTCAATTTTTCCTGCCCAAGAAGAAAGTCTTCAATAGGAGAGGCCCTGCAATCTAGCATCATGTTTTTAACATTTAAGGAGATAATTTTGTGCTTTCAGCTGCTTAATGATTAGCCCCTTGCTCACTCATTTAAACTTTTCTTCTTATTTGTCCTCCCATTTGTAATATTTAAACATTTTCCATTTATGAATATATATTTTTGCTGCATAAAAGTGCATAAGACTTTAAACGTCACATGGTACATAAAATCATAAAGTGTATAACAAAGATACAAAGTTATATGCAAAAATATATTTCTGCACATATGTATTTATGAAATTTTAATTATTTATTATAATAATTTATATTTGCAAAGCTTCTTTTGTGTGTTTTGGTATGTGGGATGAGGAGGGAAGGTATTTTATAAGAAATACTAGTATTTTAAATTTTGTGTAAAACACTAATTTGTGCTCAGTCATAAATCCTTAAAATAATAGTGCTTAGTGTTTATATAGCTTTTTATATCTTCAAAGCACTTTACAACCATGAACTAATTAACTATTAATAAAACAATTTTAGAAAAGATTACAAATTAAATTCTTACTTGTTTACAAGAGGAATGCTAAGTGCCCAGCCAGCAGCAAAATCTGGAAATTTAAAGACTGTAGGATTTTCAGCAAAGGCATAATGATGTATTATTGTAGATTCTTCATCATATAATGCTTTTCCTAAGAACCATTCCTGTAAAGAGAGGTGGGATATATCATTTTGCTCATCTACTTCATTGCTTTAATAAAGGAAATAGATAAAATACAATATTCAGACTGAATAAAATGAACCCGAGAGAGAGGGTAAGTGTGTTGTTTGTAATGAGACTGACTAAAATTTTATTTGTTTGCTGATGGTGAGAACTGAGGAGGAGAAAATGGAGGAGGGAGAAAAAATATTTTAAAGATCCACACACAATGTATTTCCAAACCACCAGCTCCCTTTGATCCTGCATTGCAGCAGCTTCCCCCTCAACTGAGGACTCAGTAAGTCTAATACTACTTTGAGTGTTGGCGAGAGGGGGCACCATACCCTCACAGGCTGAATCTACATCAAATTTGGAATCCATGTCTGTTAATCTTCAGTTTCACTAGCGAAACTAGCGAAACTGAAATTTTCAAGGCAAATACATTTTAAGTACCCAATCCCTCAAAACAATAACTGACCGAAGATGACCAGAGTCTGTTCTAAGTTTTACATGCAGGAAGCAGGAGAATAAAAAATTACTTATAACAGGGCTTTACATAAAGGGCAGTTCAGGACACAATTTATTGTGCTGGGAGACAGTTAATTAACTTAAATGCTGGTACTGTGCTTTTCATTAATTTTAAATAGCAAGACCGACCACTCACATGCATAAAGTTAATTTCACATCAAAGTATTTGCAGGACTGGGACCCTAAAGAAAATTTTAAATATAAAACCAACACCTAAGAAAGGAATGGGTCAGTATCCACAGCCATGTGGCCAAAAAGCAATACTAGAAACATCATCTCAAGCAGTGGTTCAACAAAAACTTTTTAATTGTAGATATTATTCTGTGTATTGTGGCAGTGCCTCATGGCCTACACTGTTTGGCTTTTGATAGTTTACAATACAATTCAATTCAAAATTACAAATTCATCAGGTAAAATGGACTAAGCTTGGTTAACAATTTCATCACAATATACAAAATGCCATGGAGTGTTATTTAGGCCTTAGTAAAGATTGTGTTAAAATTCCAGTCTAAATCCCATTTTCCATCTGTTTATAACATTCAAGAAAAATAATCACTCTTTTTTGAAAATTAGTCTCCTGGAATACGTATTTTTTGTACCAAACTTTTGGATCTATTAAAAAAAAAAGAACATATTTAAGCAGAACATTAAGAAATATTAAGGCAGGACACCTCAACCTCAAGACATTCTTCCCTTCTTCTCATCAGCCATTTGTATAATTGCATATGGAAAGGCTCCTAATTCTCTAGCTCCCATAATCCCTTGCATATCTATATAGGTGCAAAATATGCTCCCCCATTTGATTCCCTAGTCAAGCCAGCTTCTATCAGGACAGAAGGAGGTTATGCGTGAAAGGCTTCTTGACATTCCCTCCACCAGAGTCAGAGCGGTTTCTACCATCCCCTATCCTCTTAGGCACTGAGTTTTATCCCACCAACAAAGGAAGTCCATTTTTTTTTATTTACTATTAGTGACAACAGCATCCACTGGAAAGCTATCTAGCAGATAAAAATACTGGAGGAAGAATGGAAATGGAAAGAGATGCAAATTCTTGTGTATAAAAAGGTACTATTCTGAGTAACAAAATCATTCTTTAAAAGTGAAGCCATACAAAACATTTAGATTTAGAGCCTTAAGGGTTAAATCATTTTGATGCTACATATGTTCTATGCTATTTGACAATCAGTTTCAGTAAATTATTTCTAACATTTTCATACTATGGTAACATTAGTGACTCTCCTCAGCAGTCCATGTGCAGGCAAGTGTAGAGGTCAGAGATGTCCTCAATTTAATAAAGTCCCGGAAGACAAGCATTACCCTGAGTAGTGTTGGAAGGCGTTGCGTCTGTGTGAGTGGGGTGAGCGCAAGATGGGAGATCTATGGTCATATTATGTGTAGGTATTTTTCCTATACAAAAGCCTCCTGCTGTATTGTTTATCTCTCTCTGATATTTACATGCAATGATTGTGATCTTGCTAACTTCCTCAATAAACAAACAGATCAAAGTGTTCTTAAACCAGTTTGGCCAAGCTGACTGTGAAGTTACAAGGGTTCTACAAACTGGTGATGGGCAGAGAAATGTAGACAATTGTCATGTTGTTAAGTGCCAGTAACTGACACTGGAACATATCCCACTGTACATATAAATGTGGGGTCTAATGCCACTCAGACGATTGGATTCATTGGTAGTTCCCTAAACATTCTCTTCAATGTGCGTGGTATCAAAAAGTTACAGAGATTTAAGCTCATTAAGAAGGGATTGATAATAGACAAAAATATATAATGCCATTATATTACTGTATGCCCACTTTGATAGTGCTCGATTGGTCACCCCATCTGTAAAGGATTACTAGACGGGAAAAATATTAGAAAGGGCATAAAATGATTAGGCTGAACAGCTCCTTATGGGCGAGATTTAAAAGACTGGGACTGGTTCGAGGTGTGTAGAAGAGCCGACTGAAGGTGGATTGGATAGGGAAGTCTATTAAAATCGATTATCGGTGTGGAGAAAGTGACATAAGGGAGTGTTATTACCCATTCACATGTTTACCCTCCTACACGGAAACGCGGTCACCCAAGTAATTAATAGGGCGGCGGTTTGTGAAAGAACAAACATAAGAAGTATTGCTTTTCACACAACACACAGTCAACTGAGAACTTGTTGGCGGGGATTTTTGTGAGGCCAAAAGGTACATTATATTCAAAAGAAATAGGTAAGTGTCTGGGGATGAGTTCCATTTGATGCATTTGAGCAAGATGGTCAGGGCGCACCACCATGTTGTGGCAGCCCTAATTGTGACTGCCAGAAGCTTGGGAGGACGACAGAGGATGGAAAACTAGATAACTGCCTTTCTGTTTCAATCCTTTGCCGTCACTGTCAGCGACGGATTCTGGCTGATGGCTGCCATTAGTCTGACCAGCAGGCTATTCTTATGTAATTGGTATGTTAGGTTACGCTAAATATCTATGAAAGGCGTGCCATGGTTCCTGGGGTGGGTGAGAGGGAATGGGGTGGGCTGTATGTCTCCTGGTAGCTGGATATAGAAGTGGAAGATTAGAACAGTTGGGTGTAGAGATTGTTCAGTGAGACGAGTCGATGCGAATGTAAGGGTAGTTAAGTCAGCGGCAATGCGACGAAGGCAGTGTCGCCTGCGCGCAGGGTGATATGGATCGTTGGGAGGTGAGGTTACCAGGGGACCGGGAGGCGGGGTTTTGTGTTGGCGCCAGATAACGTATAAAGAAGATGCAGAAAAGCAGGAGAGTTCCGGATAGTGGGTATGGGGTTGTTAAGTAGGCAATTGGGGAGGGGTTTCTTGTTACAAATGAGTGATAGGTTTCAGATGAGTGGGTACCATCGGTGGGTACACTACGAGTTGTAGCAATTACCAAGGTATTAAAGGTGGAGAGGGTGTAACGAAGTTCTAGTGTAAGGGTGGGTCGGCGAGCAGGAGGGTGTAGGCACTAACAGGTTATGGTAGAGAGTGTGTCACAGTAGTGGTAATGTAAATGTGGAGGTGTCGTTGAGAGAGAAAAAGGGGTAATCAGTGTCGGGTTTTAGTGTTGAACTTCAGGTATACAATTGAGGGTTGGGGCAGGCGGAGACAGAGCTTAACGGCACAATGTGATACAGAAGACAGAGCGAATTTCTTATGTCTTGATTTCTTAACTTACCAAGACTAGCACATAGCAATAGACAGAGAAGCAATGCAGACAATTTTTTTAGCCATGACTGTAGGCGAGCGACGGAGGCGAACATTCTGCTGAGAAACGCTGATTACGAGCGGTGGTGCAAAAGATGAAATTGAGCGAATTATCTAGAGCGTAGGAGAACGGCTGATCTAATGGTGCACGCTTAGCAGCAGTGGAGGGGCTGCAGCTGGCAGCAGGTACGGAGTCCAGAAGAAGTTGAGCGGGCCAGGTTAGTTTTGGAGCAGCAAGTGCTGCATTGTAGAAGTTTTAAACAGAGACCAGTTTAGCTTTGAGTCTGGAGTGTGGGAGGCAGAGCGGGCAGCGGTAAGATGAGTAGAGATAAGGAGTGAGAAAGGTGGCAGCAGAGGTTCGTACCAGTCCCCGTAAGGCGAGCAGCCAGGAGAAGCAGCAAGAGAGCTTAGAGGCTAGAGCGGGTGTCGAGGTAATGCAGGGATCTCTGCAGCGCATTGTTCTTCGTGGGGGGGTTAAAAACGGGGTAGCGCTCAATAAACGGAGTGAGAAGGAGCTCCAGAACCCCGGGTGAGCAGCCAGGCAGCGAAGTGCGAGGGCCTTTGTGATCTTGAGTTTGAAATGTCTGTTTTTAGAAGGAACGTCGAGGCAGTTTCTGCAGGGACTTCTGATAGCTCCTCGTGTCCAGGGGGAGGAGGGGAAACTGTAGGGTGAGGAGCCAGGACTGGCTGGCAGAGTCCGTGGGCGAGGTAGGTGGCGCTCGGAGAGAGGCACTTGTCTATGACTCATGCGCACGTCGTTAGAAAAACCATATCTGTGCAGCGTGCTGTTTCTGTGACCTACACCCAGAGCCAGTGAGACAAGATGATAACAGACGGAGACCCTTTGAACAGGGCAGTGGTCCCACTTAGCACAAGTGGCCATCCCTTTGAGAAGGGCAATGGCTCTTGGTAAACAACTTTAAGGGGCCCTCCCTTTGAGAAGGGCAGTGGCCCCGGTAAACAACTTAACAGCCAGGGAAGGGGCGGCCACAGGAGGAGAACAAAATGGAGTATGGGGACAGCTGTAAGAAAACAAAATGGAATAGGGGGATAGCTGTAACAGACAAACAGCAAGTATATTCAAATGGACATCTCATATTCTACTCTCAAGTGTGTTCTGTCACATCTAAGTATTGTATTCCATATTATAGTTTTACAAGGACATTGATGTGCACTGGATTTACCAAAATTATGGTTGTACATGCCTCTTATTGGTTCAATTTTGTTTTAAATTTTAATATTTCTTTTTTGGCAGAATAAATTCAAAAGAGAAGGATTAGGCAGCACTGTAGGAAAGTGAAGTGTTATAGTGTGTTAAGCATACAACATCTCACAGGTATGAGAACTGCAACACAACTGAAAAATGGAGCAAGTTAAATACAGAGCATCAGCTTTTAATTTTGAACTCTTCCTAGTGTCACAAACCAATTTATTTAAAGGTGAACTATAAAGCTAATGTTTAAAGGTGTTTAAGATGTCAAATCATTAACAGAATGCGTGCAGATTTAAAATTTAAATATTTACATTTTAAAACAAAAGTCCAATTACCCTGTGACACTCGATCACATCACAAACACAAGCAGGTTGTGATGTCACCAGCTCATGCAGGGGAGCTAGATACATGGTGTCACAGCCTGATCCAGTACCCTTCTGTAGGAACACCAGTCTGTTGTGAGTAGTCCCAGTTCTGGGGCCCATGTGCTTTCAAGCCAACTAAGCCCGGGCAGTCTAAGCCAATGTTTCTAGCTCTGAGGCCCTAGACCACACTCCCAGATTCAGACTTCTGGTCTGGCATTCTTCTTTGAGATGTGAGGCGCTGCTGCCCAAGTCCCTAAAATCGATGTCTGAGACCTCCCAAGCCCCCCAGCTGCTTCCACATGATCCCCAAGAGCTCCAAATAGGCTGCAGGTGCTCTGGGCTTCTAGTTTAACCCTTTCAGGAATAACATGGCAGGAAAGCAAGGTACATATGCTTAACAAAGGAATTTAACCACAGCGACTGTACTCTTGAAGACACTCAAGAGTTATAACTCTTTAAAAAGTTACCGAGATACTGAGAAGCACTCTCTCCACTTGTCTGATCTTGCCCCTTCTGCAAGTCTGAGGTTTGTCAGCATTACCAGTTGGGCAGAATTTCTCCTGCCCTTTTCAATCCTGCACGTTGTGCTTCCAAGTGGCAACGGTCAGCCCCCCCTGCTCAAAGCAGTATCCAAATCTTATGTACAGTCTCTCTTCTTTTCCAGCTCCCCAGGCTGAGATGCTGCAGATCCACCTGCTATACTGGCACCCATGTGTAGAAAATCCATAGTTCGATGGAGTCAGAGCCAGCAGCTGAGACACAAAAGTGATAGCTCCAGTTTGCTTTGTGATGGTTTCTGAGTGATGTTCCTTCAATGAAGGGGTCAAGCAACTTTCCTGGATGGGGCAGCTATCTGGAATTAAATTCAATAAACTTGCATTGGGCAAGGTTAAACGTCTTCTACTCATAATACAAAATGGAGGTGCTAATACAAAATGGAATTCACAGTTTGATCGACATATTCCATGTCATCACATATGGACCCATGAATCCACATTTTGGCAAGTAAACAGCAATTCTTATATATTCATTAGGGCTGCCAAGTGATGAAAAAAAATATCACGATTAATCATGCGATTAAAAAATTAATCACAATTAATCACACTGTTAATAACAGAATACCATTTATTTAAATATTTTTGGATATTTTTTACATTTTCAAATATATTGATTTCAATTACAACACAGAATATGAAATGTACAATGCTCACTTTATGTTTATTTTTATTACAAATATTTGCACTGTAAAAAACAAAAGAAATAGTATTTTCAATTCACCTAATATAAGTACTGTAGTGCAATCTCTTTGTCATGAAAGTTGAACTTACAAATGTCAAATTATGTACAGAAAAATAACTGCATTCAAAAATAAAACAATGTAAAACTTTAGAGCCTACAAGTCCACTCAGTCCTACTTCAGCCAATCAATCGTTCAGACAAACAAGTTGGTTACATCTGCAGGACATAATGCTGCCTGCTTCTTGTTTACATCACCTGAAAGTGAGAACAGGTGTTCACATGGCACTGTTGTAACTGGCACTGCAAGATATTTATATGCCAAATGCACAAAAGATTCACATGTCCTTCATGCTTCAACCACAATTCCACAGGATATTCATCCATGCTGATGACGGATTCTGCTCGATAACGATCCAAAGCAGAGTGGACTAACGCATGTTCATTTTCATCACCTGAGTCAGATGCCACCAGCAGAAGGTTGATTTTCTTTTTTGGTGGTTCGGGTTCTGTAATTTCCACATCTGAGTGTGGCTCTTTTAAGACTTCTGAAAGCATTCTCCAAACCTCATCCCTCTCAGATTTTAGATGGAACTTCAGAGTCTTAAACCTTGGGTCAAGTGCTGTAGCTATTTTTAGAAATCTCACATTGGTACCTTCTTTGCATTTTGTCAAAACTGCAGTGACGGTGTTTGTAAATCAAACAACATGTACTGGGTCATCATCTGAGACTGCTATAACATGAAACATACGGTTAAAACAGGGCAAGGGACATAACAATTCTCCCCAAGAAGTTCAGTCACAAATTTAATTAATACACTATGTTTTAACGAACATCTCAGCACGCACAGCATTTATCCTCTGAAACAAGTGGATGAGCATGTAAGGGGCATACGAATGTTTAGCATATCTGGTACATCAGTACCTTGGAACGCCAGCTACAAAATGCCATGCAACACCTGTGTCTCAACTTTCATGGTAACATTGTAAATAAGAGCAGACAGCAGGCTTGTATTCCATCTGTGTGTGGGATGTTTGTGTAGAGAGCCTCTACATCCATGGTGGCTAGGATGGTGTTTTCTGGAAGGTCACCAATGCATTGTAGTTTCCTCAGGAAATCACTGGTGTCATGCAGATAGCTGGGAGTGCTGGTGGCACAGGGTCTGAGTAGAGAGAGTCCACATATCCAGACAGTCCTTAAGTGAGAGTGTCAATGCCCAAAATGATTTCATTTTTACAGTGCAAATATTTGTAATAAAAATAATATACACTTTGATTTAAATTACAACATAGAATACTATATACATTTGAAAATGTAGAAAAACACCCAAAAATATTTAATAAATTTCAATTGGTATTTTATTGTTTAACAGTGCAATTAATCACAGTTCATTTTTTTGAGTTAATTGCGTGAGTTAACTGCAATTAATCAACAGCCCTAATATTTATTTTTAAATTTTATTCAATTTTTGGTCTTCATGTACATCTTTTTATTATGTGGGGTGTAAATTAGCTCTTTTTAAAGCTTTGCAGTACATCTTTAATTGTAATTCTGTTTTAATCTATAGGATGCTGGCTAATTCCATGGTGGAGAACACCTGAAAACTAGAAGATACTGTTTTATATTTTCACTTTTTTATTTTATTTTGTTTTTTTAGAGGGAAGTAAGGGAGGGTTTCAGACTGGATTCTGAGGAAGGGTTTCCAATGGTGTGGACAAAGGGTTCCCTGTTGTCAAACTCTTTCTTTCTCGAGTTTACATGTCCATCACAACCTGCTTCCTTGTCAGAAGTTCTTAACTAGATCTTCAGACTAAAAACCACTGGGGGCAGATAGAGGGAGTTTGGGAGCTGAGGCCAAAGAAACTAGCAGCAGGTAAGTACAGGAGGTAAAAGCTGCAGAAGTGTGCAGGAAATCGAAGACAGTAAGCCCACTGAGGGTGGTGATTTGGTTCTTACAATTTATTTTCTATTCTGTAGAGGCACTTCTATAAGGGTTATCACCAAAGCAATCTGGAAGGAGAAGGGTGAAAAGTGAACAAAAAGGAGATTGGTATGTGTTGGAGGAAAGGTAATTACCGAAAATAAGAACATTTATCTCGCAGGACCTCAGTCCACAAAACTTGAGTGTATTTGTCCTCAATGTGAGAACATCAGTCCATAAAAAAGTGGTCCCCCATCTCAACAAAAAATGGGAAAAATCCACCTCAGGAGTGTGAGTTGAAAAAAGAGGATTTTGAAGCTATTTTAGTTTCTTGTGATAGATACAATATTTAGAATCTTATTTATAATACAGATTATCCACATGATAAAACTACACTGAGAGAGCAATTCTGGTCAAACTCAACATGTGAAACGATTTGGTGCATTATTGACACACTATGCAAAACTCAGTTATGGGCCATTATACTAAGATGGCCACTACCTTGTATTTAAAAGCAAAATGGATCTAATTTTTCTTTAAATTTATGCTGGAACTTAACTCGTTATTGTAATAGGATTTATGCACATGGCATTCAAGGCCGACTAAACCATTTATTAATTCTGAAAAGGAGCAGTAATTTCTTTTGTAATAGAAAAGCCTGCTCAGATTTTCAAAATACTTAAAGGATGTTCAACAGACAGTTTAGTAGTATGAGCAGGGATCCTAGTAATCCATTTGCCAAAGAAAAATGCACGTGGTTCATACAGAGTCATCCCTTAGGGGAGGATCTATTAATGGAGATTCTCTATGTCAACAGACATGTGGACCAGGGGGATCCAGTGGATATAGTGTACTTAGATTTTCAGAAAGCTTTTGCCAAGATCCCTCATCAAAGGCTCTTAAGCAAAGTAAGCTGTCATGGGATTAGAGGGAAGGTTCTCTCATGGATCGGTAACTGATTAAAAGATAGGAAACAAAGGATAGGAATAGATGGTCAGTTTTCAGAATGGAGAGAGGTAAATAGTGGTGTTCCCAAGGGGTCTGTCCTGGGCCCAGTCCTATTCAACATACTCATAAAAGATCTGGAAAAAAGGGTAAACAGTGAGGTGGCAAAATTTGCAGCTGATACAAAATTACTCAAGATAGTTAAGTCCAAAGCAGACTACGAAGAGCTACAAAGGAATCTCACAAAACTGGGTGATGGGCAACAAAATGGCAGATGAAATTCAATGTTGATAAATGCAAAGTAATACACATTGGAAAACATGATCACAACTACACACATAAAATTATGGGGTCTAAATTAGCTGTTAGCACTTAAGAGAGAGATCTTCATAGAATCATAGAACTGGAAGGGACCTTGAGAGGTCATCTAGTCCAGTCCCCTGCACTCAAGGAAGGACTAAGTATTATCTAGACCATCCCTGACAGTTGTTTGTCCAACTTGCTCTTAAAAATCCCCAATGATGGAGATTCCCAAACCTCCTTAGGCAATTTATTCCAGTGCTTAATCATTCTGACAGTTAGGAAGTTTTTCCTAATCTCCAACATAAATCGCCCTTGCTGCAATTTAAGCCCATTGCTTCTTGTCCTATCCTCTCAAGTTAAGAAGAACAATTTTTCTCCCTCCTCCTTGTAACAACCTTTCATATATTTGAAAACTGTTATGTCCCTAAACAAATCCAATTTTTTCAATCTTCCCTCATAGATCATGTTTTCTAGACCTTTAATCATTTTTGTTGCTCTTCTCTGGACTTTCTCCAATTTGCCCACACTTCCTGAAATGTGGCACTCAGAACTGGACACAATGCTCCAGTTGAGGCCTAATCAGCACAGAGTAGAGCGGAAGAATTACTTCCTGTGTCTTGCTTACAATGCTCCTGTTAATACATCCCAGAATGATGTTTGCTTTTTTGCAACAGTGTTACACTGTTGACTCATATTTAGCTTGCGATCCACTATGACTCCCAGAACCCTTTCTGCAGTACTCCCTCCTAGACAGTCATTTCCCATTTTGTATGTGTGCAACTGATTATTCCTTCCTAAGTGGAGTACTTTGCATTTATCCTTATTGAATTTCATCCTATTTACTTCTGATCATTTCTCCAGTTTGTCCAGATCATTATGAATTTTAATCCTATCCTCCAAAGCACCTGCAACTCCTCCCAGCTTGGTATCATCCACAAACTTTATAAGTGTACTCTCAATGCCATTATCTAAATCATTGATGAAGATATTGAAGAAGAACCAGACCCAGAACTGATCCCTGTCAGACCCCACTCAATATGTCCTTCCAGCTATTCTGAGAACCCCTTATAACTACAAACTAGGAATGGCTTTCAAATCAGTTATGAACCCACCTTATAATAGCTCCATCTGCTTGTATTTCCCTAGTTTGTTTATGAGAAGCTCACGCGAGACAGTATCAAAAGCCTTACTAAAGTCAAGATATACCACACTACTGCTTCCCCCCATCCACAAGACCTGTTACCCTGTCAAAGAAAGCTATCAGGTTGGTTTGACATGATTTGTTCTTGACCAATCCATGTTGACTGTTATTCATCTTCTAGGTGTTTGCAAATTGATTGCTTAATTATTTGCTACATTATCTTTCCGGGTACAGAAGTGAAGCTGACTGGTCTGTAATTCCCCGGGTTGTCCTTATTTCCCTTTTTTATAGATGGACACTATATCTGCCCTTTTCCAGTCTTCCAGAATGTCTTCTGTCTTCCATGACTTTTCAAAGATAACTGCTAATGGCTCAGATATCTCCTCAGTCAGTTCCTTGAGTATTCTAGGACGCATTTCATCAGGCCCTGGTGATTTGAAGACATCAAACTTGTCTAAATAATTTTTGACTTGTTCTTTCCCTATTTTAGTCTCTGATCATACCTCATTTTCACTGGCATTCACTATGTTAAACATCCAATTACCACCAACCTTCTTGGTGAAAAACAAAACAAAGAAGTCATTTAGCACCTCTGCCATTTCCATATTTTCTGTTATTGTTTTCCCCCCTCGTTGCGTAACAGGCCTACTCTGTCCTTGGTCTTCCTCTTGCTTCTAATGTATTTGTAGAACGTTTTCTTGTTTGCTTTTATGTCCCTAGCTAGTTTGATCTTATTTTGTGCCCTGGCTTTTCTAATTTTGTCCCTATATACTTGTGTTATTTGTTTATATTCATACTTTGTAATTTGACCAAGTTTCCACTTTTTGTAGGACTCTTTTTTGAGTTTTAGATCATGGAAGATCTGCTGGTTAAGCCAGGGTGGTCTCTTGCCATAGTTCCTATGTTTCCTATGCAGTGGGATAGTTTGCTCTTATGCCCTTAATACTGTCTCTTGGAGTCATTGTGGACAGTTCTCTGAAAACATCCACTCAATATGCAATGGCAGTCAAAAAAGCAAACAGAATGTTGAGAATCATTAAGAAAGGGATAGATAATGAGAGAAAATATTATATTGCCTGTATATAAATCCATGGTATGCCCACATCTTGAATACTGAATGCAGATGTGGTCACCACATGACGGAAAAGATATATTGGAATTTGAAAAGGTTCAGAGAAGCGCAACAAAAATGATTAGGGTATGGAACAGCTTCCATACGAGGAGAGATTAAAAAGACTGGGACTTTTCAGCTTGGAAAAGAGATGACTAAGGGGGAATATAATAGAGGTGTATAAAATCTTGACTGGTATGGAGAGAGTAAATAAGGAAGTGTTATTTACTCCTTCTCATAACACAAGAGCTAGGGGTCACCAAATGAAATTAATAGGCAGCAGTTTTAGAACAAACAAAAGGAAGTATTTCTTCACATGATGCACAGTCAACCTTTGGATCTCCTTGCCAGAGGATGTTGTGAAGGTCAAGACTATAACGGGGTTCAAAAAAGAACTAGATACATTAATCGAGGATAGGTCCATCAATGGGTATTAGCTAGGATTGCAAGCGATGGTGTCCCTAGACTCTGTTTGCCAGAAGCTGGGAATGGGCAACAGGGGATGGATCAGTTGATGATTACCTGTTCTGTTCATTCCCTCTGAGGCACTTCATGTTGGCCACTGTCAAAAGACAAGGTACTGGGCTCGATGGACTTTTGGTTTGACACAGTATGGCCACTCTTATGTTCAGAGACTCTCTAGTTTATAATTTTGTGAAAAATAAAAACATATTAACTATTAAGTAAATTTTACTGAAAGTACCAATGTCACTTATTCAATGCACATAACCACTCCTTCTAGCTGATTTTTTAACATGCTTTAAATTTACACCAGAACCCCATTTATCGGATCTAATTGTGACTGGGGCCAGATCAGATAATCAGGAGAAATGGCAAAGAGCTTTGTATCCCTTATTTTAAGATGGGAGTGGCGAGGTCTGGGGAAGTCAGCTGGAGCCCCAGCCACTGTCAGCCCTGGGCGGCTGGTGGTTTGGTTTATACAGAGAGGTGGATAATGGAGGCTTAGATAAACAGTGTTCTACTGTATATCAGTAAAATGTGTTCAAATGATATCCGTATATATTCTGGGTAGTGAAACTAAAGTTTGGCATTTCATTTTAATCACGGAAAAACACGGATTTATGGGGGAGGGGTTAATCGGAGAATTTTGGGGCTTTTTTATCACAGAAATCTAGGATCCCTGGTTATGAGACTACAAAAACATTTTAAAATCTCTACATTATTAAGGTTCTCACATTTTAAAAGTGGTTGTGTAGAAGAGAGGCTATGCCAGGTGGCTATAAAGAAAATGTCTTTCTAAACAAAGGCCCACACTCATACCTGAAGTAGGGCTTCCCTCAGCCCTTGAACAAAATAACAGTAAATGAACAAGGCCAATTACTGCCAATTTCCCAAGTAGTATAGAAGCATGGCTTCCTTCAGCCAGACAAAGTAAGGATATCAAGATGGGTGTTTTTCAGCAAGTCCCCCAAAATACCAGATAAACAATCCAACTGATGGTTCCCTTCTAACACAGCCTCTTTGGGAAGGGCAGTAGTCAATTTAACAGCTCTTCCTTGATGGCTTTGGGACTAAGTCCTTTGTTCCACAAACTTCCTAACCCCCTTGCTTCTTGAGCAGGTAGGAAAGATTACTTTTCTCTTAGGAACCAACCAGCCTAATAACATAAAGAACTGTCCTACCAGATCAGTCCAGTTTTCTGTCTAGCAATGATCAGAAACAGCTGCTTGAAGGGAAGGTGCAAGAATCCCCAAAGTGGACTGCTACCAGCTCCTCCTATGGCTGCTTTGTCGTCATGAGACGCATCTAGAGGAATCTCCTTTATGGTCAACTTTAGCAATTCCTCCAAGGCAGGACATGTACTCATACCTTTTCATACTCCAAGCTTTAACAAATTCCCTGCTTGAAATGTGGGGTACATACTCCCTATGATAAGCTGATTAGATTTCCCACACACACAATTTTGTAAGCTACGAGCCATGCAAGTACTGGTCTACAATGGAACTCTTTACAAGAGAAACAATTATAACTTTAAAAAATAACATTTTATACTCATCATTTGGTATTTTAAATGAATTATTTGTAGGTCTCTGTGGCTGTCACAAAGGTCGAGGAAGTCACGGATTCCGTGACTTTCCGCAACCTCCATGATTTCTGCAGGGGCTAGTGTGACTGACCCCAGGACCAGCTGCTCATGTGGCCCATAGGACAGCCACACCAGCCTTCCCGGGGTGGCCAGAACAGCCGTGATCCACAGCCCCAGGCAGCGGTTCCCAAGCAGCCGCAGAATGCCTGCTCTGGCAGCAGTCCCCGGGTGGCTGACCAGAGCAGCCGTAGTTCCCAGCCAGCCAGCCGGAGCAGCCGTGATGCCCTCCTCCCAATAATGCCCCCCCGTGCCACCCCAGCAGCAGCCCACTCCCAGCAGAGCCTCCACCCCCAGATTTAATCACAGGTATTTTTAGGATAAGTCATGGACAGGTCACAGACCGTGAATTTTTGTTTATTGCCCATGACCTGTCCAAGACTTTTACTAAAAATACCCATGACAAAATCGTAGCCTTAATTATTTGAACTAGTTTTCCAGTGTTTTATTCTATATAAAAATCTCCTTCAAGCACATTCAAAAGGTTAGATATCTGATGATTTTTTATTTCACCTTAGACTTGTCAAATCTTCTAAGTGTTTCCAGCAGTTTAACAATTTGTATTCTTGTATCTTCTTCACAGAAGAAAATCCATGAGGAGTTTCTACCATAGGAAGCAGAGAAGCTAACAAAAGAAAGAGGTTGGTTTACTACAAGATTGACTTCTGAGGAGAGTACAAACCTTAAGTAAAACAAAGACAAAAACCCTGCTAACTGGAAGTCAACCCCTCAGCCATATGGACCCCAAAACAATTAGTGCTAATGGAGGATCATGTATCAGAACCCATATGCAGTGCAGTGTAGATGTCTGCTTAAGGGAAACTCAAAGAACCTGGTCTCAATTCCTGATTGTCTGTCTACAGAGAGGAATATGGATGTGCAGAGTAAGTATATTCAGAGTTCTCCAGGTACTGGTACATAACCTACTTTCCCTCCTCCTTACCTTTCTTCCATAGAATCCCCTCATTGGAGGTCTAACAAACAGAGTAATAACCTTAGAAAAGATACTGGTTGGTGTTTTAGCAAAACTGTCCTGTCATGCACTAACTACACTAGCCCCTGAATCTAACTGCATTTGTGTTCTTTAACTCCGTTAAAAACTGCACAGATGGAAGGGATTTCCTTTCACTGAGTTTTAGTTAGGCAGGTAACAACTAATCAAAATGCAGGATTCTCTACCTCTCCAAGAAGATCTTCCCATTTTTCTCTCAGTCAAATTCTTTCACAACTAAAATATCTATTAGTCAAATAATGCCTCCTTGTACTCTTAAAGGTATTTAAGAGTCCTTCCTCTGGGGGGAAAAATAGTGCCTTCTGGGTAAAGGGAAACAATTAAAGATGCATCAGTGGAGCAGTACTGCACAAGAGAATAATGTCTCGTGAATGGGTGGTGGAACTCTATGTAGATGCTTTGCAAATGTCAGGTAAGGGTATTTCCTGAAGGGATGCCACTGAAGTTACTTATGCTCTAAATAAAGATATTCTTAACTACCGAATCATCCAATTCCCACTCATGATTGATGGTGAAATGCCTACTGACGGCATCCATCAACACATTCGGAGTTCCTAGAAGGTAAGCTGCCATCAGGGTGATTCAATTCCTGTTACACCCATTCTATATAGCGATTGCTTTTACACACAAGGGAATGGATTTCCTCCCTTTATGTTTGTTGATGTAAAAGACAGATGTCATACTGTCTGATATTATGAGGATGTGGCGCGAACAGATAAATTGCAGAAAATCCTTGGAAGCGTTTCAGACTCAATGTTCCAGTAGGTTGATGTATATCCTGGCCTCCTGGGGTGTCCAAGTGCCCTGTGCCATATGACTGTCTATGTGGGCTCCCAGGGTGAGAGAGAGGAGTCTGTAATGATCAACTTGTCTGCTGAGGAAATCCTTCCCCATCACACTAGCGAAGGAGTTATCCTGGGAGGAATTGTTACCGTGGTATTTATGCTATGTTTGGTTGGTGAATACAATGTCTGGAACCATACCTGAAGGAAATGTAGGTGGAGCGTGCTGAATTGGCTAATTTAAGTGCAAGAAGCCATGTGCCCCAGGAAGGAAAGACAAGTACCCTCTGGAGCTCAAGAATTGCACATAACCTGATCTATGAGGTCACTAATGGTGTGAAACCTGTCCCTTGGTAGATAAGCTCTTGCCATGACTGAATCTAGGTTGGCCCCTACGAAGTCTACAGTCTGTATCGGAGTGAGGACGGACAGATTTTCCCAAATTCACACTGACTCCTAGTGAAGAAAGTAGTGGAAGAATTAATAAGGTCAACTCAAGCTTCCTGATGTGTCCTGGCAATGAGAAGCCAATCATCAAGACAGGGAAAGATGGTGAAGCTGTTCCATCTGAAATTCACTACTATTACCAGAAAGACCTTGGAGACAGTGGTGAGGCTGAATGAAAGCACCCCTGTATTGGACATTATTGAGGCCCACCACGAATCTGAGAAAACACCCATGGGCAGAGTGAATATCCATGTGAAAGTAAGCATCCTTCATATTGAGAGCTGTAAAGCAAATATCTTTTTTCAGGGCGGGATTACTGACACCAGAGTGACCTGTGAAATTTCAGCTTGTGAATAAAGTGACTGAAAAGATCGAGTATAGATCTCCAATCTCCCTTCTTCGTGGGGAGTAGGAAGTATAGAGTAAAAAGTCTTTTCCTTGGTTTTGAAGAGCACTCTATTGCTCCTCACTCAGAAGGGATTCCACTTCCTGTGTGAGAATGGTCCCTGAAGAAGGGCAGGGATGAG
Organism: Chelonoidis abingdonii; assembly: GCF_003597395.2. Taxonomy (NCBI): domain Eukaryota; kingdom Metazoa; phylum Chordata; order Testudines; family Testudinidae; genus Chelonoidis; species Chelonoidis abingdonii. The sequence goes on from NC_133769.1 coordinate 325,489,820, forward strand.
GGTTTTGAAAGACAAAGGGAAGTAAACTCAATCGCTTAGCTAGACTGAATGAAATCTAATACCCACTTATCCATTATAGCACTCCACTTATGCAAACAGAGGGCTAAATGATCTGCGAAAGGTATGTGGAGATCGGGTAGTGGTGGCATCATTAATAGTTTGCAGCTCTCGAACTCCCGTCAAAAATACCTTTTTGCTGGAGGATGGGATTGAGATGGTGCGGTAGATGTGGGAGGTGCAGGGAAACAAGACTTCTGTACTCTTTGTCTCTTATGAGGAGGGTCATAAGATCACTGGTGATAAAATTGTTGAGATGTTGGTCTGTCTGTAAGGCTGTAAGTTCTTTTTGGGGCAGGTATCTATATTTCCAAGGAGTGGAGGATAGCTCTGGAGTCCTTTAAAATATGAAAGAACTCATCAATCTTTTTGTTGAAAAGGTGGGCTTCATCAAAGGGCAAGCCCTCTACAGAATTTTGGACCTCCCTGGGAAATCCTGAAGCGTGTAGCCATGACTCATGGTGCATCACAGTGGCTGTTGCTATTGACCTAGATTATGTATGTGCTGCATCAACTGCTGACTGAAATACAGTTCTGTCTTATCCTCCTCAATAAGACCCTGGAAGTGGGCACTGTCATGCTGTGGTAGCTTGTCTATAAAGTCTCAATTTAGAATAGTTCAGATAGTCATATGTAGCCAACAATGCTTGATAGTTCACTGGGGCAACAGGATAAGACAACGGGCTATGTATGGTCTGGTTTAAAAGTAAATTACTCATTCTCCTTAGGCAAGTAATCGGAACGTTCAAAATTAAGAAGCACCTAACCTGATGAATAAAGTGGAAAATGTTTTATAATAAAATTTGAAATTATATTTGACATTTCTGGGCCCCCACTATTACTAGAATGTTACAGCAAGGTACTGTTAACTTGTAAGATTTACCACTTCATGTGGAGAAGCTTCACTATCAGGGATTATAGCAAGGATGCTACTGTAATACCTTATTTATCTATTTTCCTCTCTCTTTAGCTAAGGCTGGCCTTAAAAGATCATCTTCACCTTTAAAGCTCACTATCCATTCTTGAGATCTTTCTTACACAATCTAGCCAACTCTCTTTAAAGCTGGCAAGTATTCATTGCATTTGCTTTTGGTAGCGGACATAAACAAATATACCTTAATATTAAGTAGCTGATCTGCTACTGTGTGGAAGATACAAATTTGAGTCCCAGGCCAGGAGCGTGGCGAACGCTACTCAAGCTGGAGGGAGGATCAAGCATAGCTCACCAGCAAGCTCACTGAAGGGTTCTGGAGAGAACCATCTCTGGACTCTCTTCTACTGAATGGAGGTGGAGAAGAAATAAAGTAAGAAATCACTTTGCCCTTTCTCCATCCCAGAGACACAGAAACACAAATATGAAAAGGAAAAGCTCAGAACAAAATTTGTTTCATATACAACATCAGGAGAAAAAACACAGCTACTGGTAGGGTCATCTCAGACCTTGTATATTATATATTATGATATGAAAGGGTACCTTGTCCAGTATTTTTTCTGACTTCTTCATTTGTCTTCCTATCGCCATATGTTATCCCCAATATTCTTCTTAGATATTTGTGATGAAATGCATTCAGCTTTTGCATATCTTTCTTGGTAAATTGCCACGTCTCACTGCTATATGTTGTGATGGCGATAACAATTGCTTTGTACACATTCAGTTTTGACTTGAGGGAGATGTTTTTGAGTTGCCAGATGTTTTTGAGTCTTCCAAATGCAGCATTTGCCTTCCTGATTCTTCTTATTTCCTCTGAACCAGTACCATCTTGGCTGATGGTACTTCCAAGATGCATGAAATTGTCCACCTTCCTCAGTTTCTCTTCTTCAACTTTGATTTCTGTCCCTATACACCTCATCAATATGACTTTACATTTCTTAGCATTGTATCTCAAACCTAAGCAAGAATGGCAAATGTGGGTAGTCCAATGTGCAGCAAAGCATGTGATGGACTAAGGTCTATACAAGTGTAACAAAGAGGGAATGACAGATGATTATGACCTACAATACACAAGCAGCGTATGGAAGTCTGCTTTGATAGACCGTGAGCTGTACAAACTCAATGTTGACATTGCAGCACTTCAGGAAACAAGACTTGCAGATGCTGGTTTTGTCCAAGAGGTCAATTATACCTTCTTTTGGCCGAAAAGAAACTCATCTGCACGGCGTCAGTTTTGCTGTGAGAAACAAGTGGGTGTCTCTGTCTGCCCTCCCTCCTTTCCTGCTGTCTTGTACAGTGTTGTGAGAGTTAACCCTTGAGGGCTCAGTCAGTTGCTAGTTCATTTCGCAGTATGCCATTCCCTGGAAAATATTCTACCCTCTGACTCCTCTACCTCAACCAAGCTTCACAATCATCGTCACTGTGTACCAGTATTAAATTGTTTGTTTAAAACTTATACTGTGTGTGTGTGTATACACACACAGTCTTTTGTCTGGTGAAAAAAATTTCCCCGGAACTTAACCCTCTCATTTACATTAATTATTATGGGAAATTGGATTCGCTTAACATCGTTTCGCTTAAAGTCGCATTTTTCAGGAACATGACTACAATGTTAAGTGAGGAGTTCCTGTATTACTGTAAAAATATCCTACAGGAAATTAGATGCAAAACTACATTTAAGAGGTGTGAGCAAATGCACATATTTTCTGTGTATATTCTACATAAGGGTCATTTCTTTTTGTTTATTTTCACCAGACTTATCATTTTATTTGTTTAATAATGTTTACTTGAAATTCAACCCAAGTTTCTCTATGAGTGCCTTGCTTAAAAGCAAATCAACTCGTCATGAAATTTTTTTATACTAGTTTTCCAGCAAGAAATCCCTGTTTTTGAACAGTGATGAGGATAGTAATGGAGAATATAATTTTCTCCATCAAGATAAACTATAGGACAGAATAAGAAAAACATGAGTCATCAGGAGTCCTACACTGGTTAGTATGTTCTAGATGGTTTGGAATCAGAGAACTGAACTTAATTTCAGGATAGTTAGACAAGAACCCCTCCTACACATACTGTAAGACTCAGTAGCTGACAAATTGCCTAAGTTTTCTGCACTGGTTACCAATTCAATTTCAGGTGAAATTCAAGTTGCTACGTTACTATCTGTAAAGCCTTTCATGATGCAGATCCCATTACAGCAACCACTGGAACTTTCACTTTTAGAATTAACTTCCACTAGAACAGTCTGAACCGAAGTCTGGCCCCTTTGGAATATAGTGTGAAATGTAAATCTTTGTTGAGATTACTCTGTAAAACCAGTCCTGGCATCCACTGATATTTAGTCTGTCAGCTGAGTTTTCCCATTTCTGACTCCTTCAGAGAAATTAGCTTGCATCTTTAATGGTTTGTGATATATACATCCCCAACTTTACTATGTAAATAGCATCCGGAGTCTATGATAGCAGGTGCATGTAAACAGATGAGATCTCCCACAATGCGTTACAAAACTCACCCCGTTCTTGGTGTTTACCTTCATTAATTAACTTATATTCCCCAGGACAGGACTTGTCTTACAAACCTAAACCTTATCCTGTTGGCAGCTACTAAGGTTTCTCCATGAAGGACCTCACATACATTGTCCTACCTTTCTCACCTCAGAGAGACTGCCATACTTTTAGTGAATCAGAATAAATGAGATCTACCTAGTCTAGCTACCAGGATGAGTCAACAGAATCACTCTGTTCCTCCACATAGTATCCTATACTCTGCCACCTACCATAGGGTATTGTACATGGATGTAACTAATAATTATACAACCAGTTTATATCAGATTTACCTTTGTGATCTACCGCTATTACCAAATAGTATGACCCCTTACATATTATCAGTGAACTTATTTGCATAAATACAGTTAGCATGCAACATGTAACTAAGAAGTTTTGACATGTCACAAAGGTAAATGTGAAGTTGACCAGATAAGGTGACAAAAGGTAAGAGAAGGAATTCCCTTCCTCTGGAGAAGGGCCGTATTAAAACTGAAATATTTGGTATAGCAAACAAAGCCATTTAGAGTGTAGTGCTCTCAAACATTAGAACAAAACTATATTTCTTTTGAATTAGTTCACTTTTTCCAGTAATTTAGTAACTGATTTTTAGAGGAAGCTGATTGTTCAATTATGTTACATTACTTCTCTTTTTAAATCTCTTTATATTTGATAAACATTTTATCTGATTTAATAAATTTTAAAAGCAAACTGTTTTGGAAAACTATTTTTAAGAAACATTTCTAATACTGACCAAGAAGTGCAAAAAAATTCAAAGTTAAAACTCCATTTTTAAATCATTGCTAATGAACAAACAAAAGAGATTGACAGATGTTGATGTTTTTACTTACACAAAAGGATTAAAGCAAGTCAACAATTTGTACAGAATTTGTACAGAATTTGAAACTTACTCTTGCATTAATGGTAGTATAGTCCATGCACCATCATGTCTATCCATCTGATGAATAAGCAGAACTCTAGGTAATTCCTTTAAGAAAACCAAAAATATTCTTATGAGACAACAAAGCATTTTACAACACAGTATATTCTTAGATGTGGGGAGGGACAGCTCAGTGGCTTGAGCATTGGCCTGCTAAACCCAGGGTTTTGAGCCCAATCCTTTAGGGGGCCACCTAGGGATCTGCGGCAAAAATCAGTACTTGGTCCTGCTAGTGAAGGCAGGGGGCTGGACTCAATGACCTTTTGAGGTCCCTTCCAGTTCTAGGAGACAGATACATCTCCAATTATTATTATTATTTATTAATGAATTTAAAAACTAAATTCTTGTGGAAAAGACTATTTCACTCTTATTTTCAAGGAACTGAGTAGCAAACAGGCTTGTAGGCTAAAAGAGACTAGGGATGTAGCAGAAAGACCTAATTCAGACTCTTGAAGAGAGGGAGCTTCTTGCAATTTCTTGTTTCTAAACCCTCTCTCAGGTATAAAACTAATGCACCTCCCACTTCAGTGAAACTTTATAAATATTCTGGATGATCTCTCTGGTTATACCACTCCTGGAACAATGAAAAGTTCATCTTATAAAGACAATGTTTATAATTGAAAGAGGAATATGCAAACTCTTCTAATGAATTATACATAAATTATGTTAACCGGATACACTTATTTAATTCCACAGACCTAATTTATCGTCTAACAAAGGACTATAACATAAAGTCCACTATTCTTGATGACATCATTGGTTTTGTTCCAATTCCACTGGTATTGTTAGGAGTAGCTACAAGTATGCAATGTCCCCAAATTTCCAGTCAGACTTAAATCAACAATCCAGTGTATTTTACTGGACATTATAAGTTTTACTAAAATTTCAATCAACATTTGGCTGTTAACTTGCAATGGTGTTTCTTGAATCACAGTAAACAGAACAGATTTTTATGAATATCATAACAATATGATCTTCTAGTGGTTCTAGGTAAGAAAGCAAAAGGATGAAAGGGCTGGATGAATATACACTTTGGATATAATCAGGAGTTACACACAAAATTGATAGGGTATGTAGTGAGGCAGATTGCCCCACTCCCTGTGAGAATGGGCTGGGGCAGGCCAGGGAGCCTGCGCAGCCCAGGAGCCAATTGGAAAAGGGCTTGTTGTGAGCCAATCAGGGCCCAGATTATAGACAGCCAATCAGGGCCAGGCTCAGTGGTATATAAAGGCTGTCCAGAGAAAGGAGCAGTCAGTCTGTCCCAGACCTTCAAAGGGAGAAGGTCAGTCTCCAAAGGGGGGAGGGGGGGGGGAGACGACTAGCACCGGGGACAGTGCAGTGCTGGGCAGGCTAGAAGGCTCTAGCCCCTAGCCGCCAGGCTGCAGGCCCTGAGGGGAAGGGCCTAGTGGGTGCAAGGGGTTGTAAGGGAAGCGGCCCAGGGAAACAGGCTGAGGAGGAAAAGGAGGAGGACAGTGAGGCTAACGCCAGAGGGTCCCTGGGCTGGGACCCAGAGTAGAGGGTGGGCCTGGGTTTCCGCCCCCCACCTTACGGTACATCTAGTCACTGGCCATTACAGACCATGCCAGATCCCTGCCAAGAGGGATTAGACTCTGAGGGCGGGTGGTTGCACATGAAGGCTTGACTGGAGGACTGCTGACGATTGATCCCTGGAAGGGGGTGCCGATGGACTAAGGGGCACTGCCGGAGGCCAGTGGCCTCGAAGAAGACGCCGCCAAGCAGGGAGCAACATGGGTCCAGAGACGCCGATCAGAGGGCAGAACAACGGACGGGACACCACCAGGAGGGGGCGCTCCACTGGAAGCGAGCTAATTCCCAGAGTTACCAGCAAGAGGCGCCAGGTGGTGAGTCCCCAACCCGTTTACATGTACTTTACAGTGTATGTAGGAAGAGAGCAGTCTGAACCAGTTTACTTTACTCAATCACTTTTCCTTGGCTCAGCTCCTCTCTTTTGGGAAGCACCAATGGGCTGAAGCTCAGAAAAAGCACTCCCCTTCCCCTCAAATCGGAGGCTCCTCCATTCAAGGAAATGGAGGGAACAATCTGATCCTTACCACAACATTACACTTATTAATTATTATTATTTATTATTATCCCTTTCCCTTAGATTTAGTCTACATTCTGCTCTTGTAAGCTCTCTCTGGTGCTGTCTTTCCCCTTCTTTCCCAACTCTCTCTAAAACCAGAAAATGTTAGGGTCCCCATCTTCCTTTTTATTCATCTCCAGAGATGCACCAACTCTATTCTTCTCCTATTACTCAAACAGTGGTCTACAGAATCTCTTCTGTCATAGCACACGTTTCTCCAACATGACAGAGGTTGCCTATGTGGCTCCTACTTCCCCATTTCACATCTCTCTACCAAAAACCATCTTAAATTATGCTAGGGTTTCCAACTTTCTAATCGCACAAAACTGAACACCTTTGCCCTACCCTCTGCCCTGAGGCCCTGACCCTTCTCTGAGGCCCTGCCTCCCACTCACTCCATTTTCCCTCCGTCTGTCACTTGCTCTCTCCCACCCTTACTCATTTTCACCAGGCTGGGGTGGGGGGTTGGGGTGCAAGAGGGGGTGAGGACTCTGGCTGGGGGTGCAGGTTCCAGGGTGGGAGCAGAAATGAGAGGTTCAGAGTACGGGAGAGGCTCAGGGCTAGGGCAGGGGGTTCGGGTGGGGTGTTGGGGTGCAGGCTCTGGCCAGGCAGTGCTTACCTCAGGCAGCTCCAGGAAGCGGCAGACATGTCTGGCTCCTAGGTGGAGGGATCAGGGGGCTCCATGCGCTGCTGGCCCCCACAGGTGCCATCCTTGCAGCTTCCCTTGGCCGTGGTTCCCGGTCAATAGGAGCTGTGGAGCCAGTGCTGGAGGCGGAAGCAGAACGCAGAGCCCCCGTGGCCACCCCTGCGCCTAGAAGCCAGACATGTTGGCTGCTTCTGGGAGCCACACGGAGCCAGGCCAGGCAGGAAGCCTGCCTTAGCCCTACTGCACCGTCGACCGGACTTTTAGAGGCCCAGACAGCAGTGCTGACCGGAGCCACCAGAGTCCCTTTTCAATCAAGCATTGCGGTCAAATACTGGATGCCTGGCAACTCTAAATTATGCTGATTTCTTTGCCTGACTCACTTTGCCTACTTTACACAGCAGTGTGAAAGGTAGAAACATGGAAATACATTGTTATGTCAGCTTTCACCTGAGAATAACTGGAAAATCTGGGCAAGCATGAAGAGGAAGGCTGGCTAGTCAAGATGTAGGTGTGTCCAGAGTAATCAAATGTTCTCTAGAGATTGTGTGTCCCTCTCAAACTCACTCCTTTCTCATTAAAATTAGTAATGTGAATAAAATACAGCATACGTACAGAGTGCTGCTTTCATTAGCTGATGTTTCGCAACCAGTGTTTTTCACAGTTAGCAAAGCACATATTCCTTACCGACATGCCAAGTCTGAAGTTTTAAATTCAAATAGGTTCTGGGGTTATTCAAGTGCAAATAAATCAGATAAACAAATATTGTTAATGGCTGAGTAAAAAACTAATTAAAAAATAATCCAGCGGAAATAGTTAAACTTCTGGCTTGGAACGTAACAGAACACACTTCAGCCCAAAACGTGCCAGGCCCCTTAGAAACATACAGGCAATAGTAGTTCCTGCCCCTAAAATCTTACAATCTATACAGACAAACCAAACAAGTTAACATTTATTAAACAGTTAGGTACATGTCTTCAAAGCAATATTGTAACTCAACAGTAGATAAGCCGTACTAAAATTATTTTATAGGTATATAAATGAGGCAGAGGAATGCTAAAAGCATCGCTATATTCCACAGCGAAACAGTGGTAGAGTTAGAAATAGAACTCAGGGCCGTGACTGTTCCTAGCTGTATATATTAAAAATCTTCTCCATCAGTAAGCTAAATATTTGGAGAATGGCTTACCAGATTTCCACATGAAAATAACTACTCAGAGTCTAATAAATTTTTTAAACATTTTTATTAATACTGAAGTTTCACAGATTAACTGCTAATCTGAGACAAATATTGGCAGAATGTAGCTATGCAACCTAATTTAACCAAATCTGGTATGCAAACACCTAGATTTGCATAGTATTGGATATAGTTTCACAGCTGTACAGTGAAATCTATCAGTATTGTACAGCTACAGCCAATGTGAAAAGAAGCATGTGTAATGTGTAATAAAGAAGAGATTAGAACTTTCATAGATTTTAAGACCAGAATGGGCCTCTGTGATCACCCAGTTCGATTTCCTGCATAACATGGCCACAGAAGTTCACCCTGGAATTCTTATGTCTAACCCAGGGATCGGCCACCTTTCAGAAGTGGTGTGCCAAGTCTTCATTTATTCACTCTAATTTACGGTTTCGCATGCCAGTAATACATTTTAACGTTTTTAGAAGGTCTCTTCCTATAAGTCTATACAATATAACTAAACTATTGTTGTATGTAAAGTAAATAAGGTTTTTAAAATGTTTAAGAAGCTTTATTTAAAACTAAATTAAAATGCAGAGCCCCCCGGACCGGTGGCCAGGACCCGGGCAGTGTCAGTGCCACTGAAAATCAGCTTGTGTGCTGCCTTCGGCATGCCTGCCATAGGTTGCCTACCCCTGGCCTAACCCAACAATTTGTAGTTGAGCTAGGAAATATCTTTTAGAAAGACATCCAATCTTGATGTTGCTATGATATATGTAACATGCCCTGTGTGACTTCTATACGCCATTGTATGTGAATGCCTTGTAATGATCAGTGAAAAACAAAACTCAGTAGTAGATGGTGATATTCGTATTTAAATTTCAAGTCATCTGATCAAAGCATCAGCAAATGCATGCCCAATACTGATTATGACTATGTACAAATAAATAGTAAACACCAGAGAAGGGAGAAGAGCTAGATAAGACTATGCTGGTACAAGAACAAACTGGTATAAACTGGTCATGAATAAATTTAGGCTGAAAATCAGAAGAGGGTTTCTAACCATCAAAGGAATAAGGTTCAGGAACAGCCTTCCAGTCAGAACATTAGGGGTGAACAACTTAGCTAGTTTTAAAATGGAGCTTGATAAATTCATGCAGATTATATGAAGGGGTTGCCTATGACAGCAGTGGACTGGACTCAATGACCCAGGATGAGTCCTATGTAGCAATTTATTCAACCCTCTCACACAGGAGAAGTGCAAAATAGATCCAAAAGCTTCTCTTGGACTTTCCTTTAAAACGACATACCATATTGTAGGTCTCTGGAGAATTTCTGACATTGTGAAAAGATAATGCAAGTCTCTGAGCTCTAAACTCATAAAGGGCATCATGCCAGGAATTTTTACTGTTAAATGCTATGAACAGCTTTTTTATACTATAGTGATCACCTAACTAAATTCACTTAAAACTAAATCTGTATTTATAATATAAATTTTTAATACTTTCAACCACAAGTATTGATAAACGTCAGATAACTAGTTATAGTCCAAGGAACCCGAACAATTTTTTCACAAAAGTTTATCCAAACAAAAAATACAACTGATGTGTAAATATTGTTTTTGCATGAAACTACCAGTAACAAAATTGCTTTATTTCAACTTTAACACATCATCAGTTACTAGGTTGTTTATCCAAGGCTGCCTTGACCTACTACTCCTGCACAGAACAGTACTGTGTTTCTCTTTTATGAAGTGCACAATTTAGGAATTCCGCCCATAGGAACAAAAGGTGTGCAAATATAAACTACTTAGTATTTTTTTATCTTTCCCCATAAATTTGCCTATTTTAGAAACTTTTTAAACAAGTAGCTACTAGCAAGGAACAAAACTATTGTGTGTTAAGTCTCCCTCTGAATATAGAGAATAATAGTAAGCAGCGTTACTTTAAAATCTCTACTTCACTAGTGTTTGGGTGCTTGTTTTGAAAAATGGACTGGTTCTATAAAAACATCAAGTGCAGTTCTACAAAGAGGTCAAGGTCTTAGCAATACTCTGCTTCTATAAATCAAGAGAAAGATGTGGTATATTCATTTGCTCTGAAGACAGTTTTTTGATTATTTTCACTGGTAAGGAAAATGAAGGGAACACTGATCCTCTACGCACAGGTGATTACTGAAACTTTAGAAAGTGAGTTGAAACAACTCTGAGTTTAACTGAAGCAAAGAGGAAAAATGAAAACATACTTTTTTATAAGTTTTAATGAAGGAAAAATAAGCTTATTTTTCTAACATTGCATTAAACTAATAAAACTAAAACCCTAAAACAGTTTGTCTGACAACCTGGTAACTCCATACACCTTAATGCAAATGTCAAAAGCTATGAGCCTCAAGCTCCTGCACTGTAGATTCAACTTGCTTTTCCTGCAAAAATTCCACACCACTACCATAAGTACAGCTTCCCCAAGGAAGCAACATTCAACAGAGAAAGTGCTAACACCCACCAACATTTTTACCACCGCCTTCTCTAGACCTGTCCTAAAGAGGATTAGATAGCAGCGTGCTTAAAATACTCGCAGCTGCGTTTTAGAACTCATACAATTGGGAAACTAAGACAAAAAAGTCTACTGGGATCTTTGAAATCCAAAAAGATTGCCACATTGTATGGACCTCAGATTGGGAATCACCTTGCCAGGGCCCAGTCCTGCATCACTGAAATCAAAGGGAGTTTTAACACTGATTTCAGTGGGACCACAATCAGGGCCACCAAGACTAATAGTAGTTTGTCTACAGCAATAAACAAATAAAAAACCAACCACCAAACAACCTGCAGCAAGAAGTCTCAGGGCCCAAGTCAATCGGCTTTAGCTGCAAGGCTAAAAAAAGCCATGTAGGTGTTCAGGCTTGGGTGAGAGCCTGGGTTTCAAGACCCTCCTGCCTCACTGGGTTTCAGAGCCCAGGTTCCAGTAGTCCCAGCATCCACACAGCTATTTTTAGCTACATAGTCTGAGCCCCAGGAACCCAAGTCAGCTGATCCAAGCTCTGAGACTCTCTGCCGTGGGTATTTATTTATTGCTGTGTAGACATACCTTGAAACTGACTTTTGCATATGCATGGAGTCTGTCTGACTTCAATGGGCCTCAATATAAATATCGTAATCTCCTTCTGTAGGATTAGAGCCTAGTATTGTAAATAAGGCATCTTTACCAATATTTGCTTGTTTTTGGTGGGTCATTCCCCTAAATTTTATTTTGCATTATGCTGACAAGGTGCCCAAAGGTACTCTTAGATTCTGTTAGAAAGGTTTTGGAACAAGCCACCAAAATAAATATTTAAAAAGCAAGTAGCTCCATACATTTATTAACATTGACCGTTACCAGTCCCAGAAACTAGGTTAAGACATTAACACATTCTTCTTTACAAAGTATTGCTCAGTTGACCAGGATGCCAGAAAGCTGAAGTAATATAACGTCTAAGTGGAAAAAAAAAATTCAAAATATATCCACTTTCACAATTGGAAAGTCACATGTGCCTAAAATTCAAAATAACCACACTGCTCAAGAATAGCGCCTTTATTTTCAGAAATTATTGGGGAGAGGAGGGGAGGGAACATAAAAACAAAAATACGATTTCCAAACACCACAATTTTCAGGTGATTGCAATGATGGAATTAATCTTACTTTTCAGTGACCAAAATATGACTTGTGTTTGCTTTAGCAGAAATTCAGGCTTTGCAATCTAATAAAGCATTAACCTTTGTTTACTTTCTATCTGAACAATGCATATAAAATTCTAATGATAGATAATTTCATTCCATGCCAACAAGAAAAAGTGAAGATAGCTCTTTAGAGTAGGAACTTACAATCCAAAAAATAAACCTTTTCTGGATTCATGCACTGGGAAGACCAGAGGAAGGATTAATATTGAGTTACATAAATATTTTTATATGTTCACTTCTTGTGTGCATTGTGGGAGAAGAAAGTCTTCACTAATTCAGGACGCAGATCCAATCCCAGGATTGGAACCTAAACAAAGATGAAATGTCTATTTAAAACTGATTTCTAAGACCCCCTCACAGGACTTCACGTGTTTAACCTATATTATTCAACCTTTTGTATGTGGATTTCCCAGGAAGGACAGCATACTGTATGTGTAAAATACTCTGACTTAACTATAATAGGTGCTTTAAATTGAGATTTGCACCCTGAAGTATTTTACACTGCCAATTCTCTTCCAAAAAGGGTTGGAATAACCTTGGGTGCTCTGCTATGCAGACAAAAATATGATTTCTTCCAAGGCGTAGATCAGATATTAAACTAATAAGAACAGATACTATTTTTACCTGACTTAAACCTAAAGCATTTAAAATCACAATATTAAAAAGACTGTAAAACAAATCAGTTCAGAAACAAAACACATTGATGCTTCTTTTAATAAGCACTAACGAAAACCCACAAGCACTCACAGGTTGGGGTTTTGTATTCTTTTCTATTATTCTGTATTTAAATATCTCTACATGTCTGTAGTTTTATTCTTGATTTTTACCAGACATACGTTATTCACAAAATATTTTCAAATACTAGCACCGAAGAACAAAAATGCAACCTTCAAAAAATGTTGCCTGCAAATGAGATCTATGTACCATTGTTCAAAGTCATGGGAAAATAATCAATAATATGCATTTTGTCTTTCTAGGAATACCCTGGATCAACAGTTAAACAACTGTGTTGACAAGTGTCATTGCACAAAGAAGCCCAACTTCCTCACCTCCCATTTGAACACTATAGCCATTTTTAATATTTAATTATCTTAATTCAAAGCATTAGCAGATTTCAGTTAAAATTTGTAATAGAAAATTTGGATCAAAGGTATGGTGTCTGTCCCCCACAAGTTTCTGGGGGAGGGGGGGAATTCAAGATTCAGCTGTTTGTTGTCTCATTCCTTTCTTTCTTTTATCTTTTTCTATATTATATCTATTTTCTTCTCCCCCATCTGTTCTTTGGAAAGCTGGCTTTAACCAGTCTCCCAAAATGCAATTCCATTATTTTGTGACAAGGCAAAATGCAGATGAGAAAAAAGACGAAGGCAACTTTTGAATACTTCAGAGTTCTAGTATGTGAACCAGGATGTAGAATCATTCCATGCATCCCATATACCTTCATGTTGAAATACTCAAAGTGTGTAGTACAGCTATTAGGATCAACAGTCTATGTTCTTAATTCCAAAAGAAACTGATTCATAGGTGACAGTTATGGCAGTTTCCTGCAATATCCTGAATGAACCTTACTGACTTAAATCTGTCCTTTTCTATCTTTTGGTGCCTGTTCTTGGTGTGGGTTTATATACCATCAAAGTCTTATTTTTGACAATCTAAAAAAAGTATCAATGAGGCTGGAGAACCCATACAAGATTTTCAGTAACAATTAATATTCATTTACACAGCAATTACCTGTTTTTCTTCAAATCCAAGAAGCAATTTTTCCAATAAATATACTGGTAAATATCTTTGCAGAACCGAAAATACATTATAATGATCTTTCAAATGTGTTTGTCATTTGATTGACATTTTGACAATATATTTTAATGGAAATATAACACTTTAAAAATTGCTGGACTGACAGACCAGGAGGCCTATTTCCTCTATTTGTCCATATTAGAGACCTGCAATATGTTTGTTTTATTTATCATTTATGCAACACAAGAGAGATGCTTGGGCACTGTCCCTATATAGAAGCCCAATTTCTTCCACTCTCTTTTTCAGAACAGAATTGGTACATGTTACTGAAGGTGCTGCTTGTAGGTATGAAAGTGCAACGCAGTTTCCTGCCTACTCAAATCCACGGCTTCGCACACATCTATCCACTAGGAACAGTACAATCAACATATTTTGCAAATCTGTAGGCAACCAAATTTTCTGACTTAATATTTACCAGCACTGTCAATCTGGGTGGACTCCTTGGAATGAGAAAAATGCTCAAGTCATGTGTAGAAGTCTCATTCTGACAAGAAATGCTCAACAACTCTTGTGAAGCTAATGGGGCCAGTAGCGCTGGAACACTTAATAGTAGGGGTGCTGAAAGCAGTTTTTACTTTTTACCTCATGTTCCCCTACACCTGTACACGCCCCTTGATCACCCAGAGCTGGGGCCATGTCTCCGCCTCCAAAGAAAGGTCACCAAATAGAAGTTTGCCCAGCATGTCATTTTTCCATAAGGCCAGCCCTGGGACTGAAACACCACTGGCTTGATTGTTCAACAGCTGAAAAAATACTTTATTATTTAACGGTCAGACATCCAGGTGCATACTTTTTCCTGAAAACAACGGCCCCCTCTACTGCTAAAACACTAAAGTATTTAGAGTCTTACATTACTGTTTTACCAGCATTGTTACCTCTGGTATCGAAATAAATGCAATGCATCACTTGCAGCAAAGTTTTGTCTGATAAACTGATGAAACCATGCAAATTGCAGTGACATCTTGAAACTAGACATCCTGAGCATAAAAATCAAAATGTGGATTTTTTTTCAAATGCAGAGAAGAAGCAACAAAGAAAGCCAGGCTTGATGCAGATGGAGGTTTCCAAACGTCCTCAGCTGTGGAGCCCTCTTATGTTGTGTCGCTATGAATTGCTCGTACCAAAAAGCTGCATATGATAGGTGAGAAGCTTGTTCTGCCAGCATGCAAAAACATTGTGTCCACAGGTGCCAACTTTTTTCTGTGCTGATGGGTGCTCATGCCTCCCACCCCGCCCCGACTCCACCCCTTCCCCAAATCCCTGGCCCCGCCTCCTCCCCTAAGCGCGCCGTGTTCCTCCTCCTCCCTCCCAGGCTTGCAATGTTTCACGGTGCAAGCGCTGGGAGGGAGGGAGAAGCAGAATGAGGCGGCACACTCAGGGGAGGAGACAGGGCGGAGGTGAGCGGGGTGGGGCACCCACCAATTTTTCCCAGTGGGCACCCACGGAGTCGGCACCTATGATTGTGTATCTTATGCTTGGCAATGATACTGCCAAAAAGGTTAATATACTTTCTACGTTGAAAGATACTGTGAAACGGAGAATATGTGAGATGTCTGAAGATATCAAAGAACAAGCTGTGCATGAAATTAAACATTCTGTTTTCAGTATGTTCAGCTTGCAACTTGATGAAACCACTGATGTTACTAACTGTGCATAATTGATACTGTTCATACTGTATGTTAATGCTGGAGATGTTAAGCATGAGTTCTTATTTTGTGAACAACTTGAAACAACAGCATAGGATGTTTTCAATAAGGTAAGTCTTTTTCAAAAGCAATGGCACTGAGTGGGAAGATCTTTGTGGTATCTGTGCCAACGGTGCTCTGGCCATGATAGGTGTATGGTCCAGCTTTCAGGAGTCTGGAAGTCCTCATGTCCCCTGTCTACAGGAAATCTGTGTGGCAGGGCTGCCCCAGTGCTGTGGAACCTGGGAGCCCTGCAAGGGCTCACTGAAACTCACTCTCTGGTCAGTTTCACTGTTGCTATTGCAAGAATGTCATTTTCACAGAGCAGTTGCTGGTCCTACTGAACAAATTTCATTCTGGAAACACCATGTGTTGTTTCCAAAGCATTTTGAGGAGGAGCGGAGCTTCTGTTTCGAGAAGTTCTGAATTGCCAAAATTTCTTATAAACCAAAAATCCCAGGTTTTGGCCAGATCTACTTACAATTAACAAGGCAAAAGACTGATATCTACCTGTCTCTCCCCAAGAGACAGGGGAAAGGAAAAGGATAAATTGTAGGTAAAGAATAGTTACTTGCCCTACAGTAACTGGTTCCTCAAAGTTATAGTCAATGTGATTCCACTGCAAGGCACACAAGAAGCATTTGATATCAGAGTTTTTTCAATAGCAGTATCTGTGGAGGCTGCCCGTACAGCCTGTGCCCTCGTGCAAGGTCATAAATAGTAGAGGCCCTAACCCTTCCTCCATCCCCTTGCAAACAGAACTTAGGGTATGTCTATACTACGGGATTATTCCGATTTTACAGAAACCGGTTTTTTAAAACAGATTGTATAAAGTCGAGTGCACGCAGCCACACTAAGCACATTAATTCGGCGGTATGCGTCCATGGACCGAGGCTAGTGTCAATTTCTGAAGCGTTGCACTGTAGGTGGCTCTCATAGTTCCCGCAGTCTCCCGTATTGGAATTATAGGTTGAGATCCCAGTGCCTGATGGGGCAAAAAACATTGTTGTGGGTGGTTCTGGGTACAACCTCACTCCTCCCTCCATACAAGAAGCAGACAACTGTTTTGCGCCTTTTTTCCTGGGTGAACTGTGCAGATACAATAGCACAGCAAGCATGGACCCTGCTCAACTCAAGACAGCAGTCATGGACACTGTAAACCCTCGTGCATTCTCGTGCAGTCTATGCTGAACCAGGACTTGCAAAACCAGGCGAGGAGGCGGTGGCTACGGCAGCGTGGCGATGACAGTGATGAGGACATGGACACAGAATTCTCTCAAACCGTGGGCCCCTGCACTTTGGAGATCATGCTGGCAATGGGGTAGGTTCTAGCTACGGAATGCCGATTTTGGGCCTGGGAAACAAGCACAGACTGGTGGGACCGCATAGTGTTGCAGGTGTGGGACGATTCCCAGTGGCTGCAAAACTTTCGTATGCCTAACGGGACTTTCATGGAACTTTGTGACTTGCTTTGTGCTGACCTGAAAGGCCAGAATACCAAGATGAGAGCAGCCCTCACAGCTGAGAAGCGAGTGGCAATAGCCCTCTGGAAGCTTGCAACGTCAGACAGCTACCGGTCAGTCAGGAATCAATTTCAAGGGGGCAAATCTACTGTGGGGGCTGCTGTGATGCAAGTAGCCAAAGCAATCATTAAGCTGCTGCTATGAAAGGTTGTGACTCTGGGAAATGTGCAGGTCATAGTGGATGGCTTTGCTGCAATGGGATTCCCTAATGTGTGGGCGATAGTATGGAACCATCTTATTTGGCACCGGAGGCATCAGGGCACCCAGTACTAAACCACAAGGGGGAATTTCATGGTGGCTTCAGGAACACACTCTGTTAAAACGGCTCCAGCAAGGGAATTATTCCAGACAGAAATAACAGTTGGGGCATGACGCTCGCGTCTTCAGGAACACTACTCTGTTTAAACGGCTGCAGCAAGGGAATTACTTCCCAGACCAGAAAATAACAGTTGGGGATGTTGAAATGCCTGTAGTTATCCTGGGGGACCCAGCCTACCCTTGATGCCATGGCTCATGAAGCCATACACAGGCAGCCTGGACAGTGGTCAGTCAGGAGCTGTTCAACTACAGGCTGAGCAAGTGCAGAATGGTGGTAGAATGTGCATTTGGCCGTTTAAAGGCGCGCTGGCGCACATTACTGACTCTTCAGACCTCAGCCAAACCAATGTCCCATTTGTTATTGCTGCTTGCTGTGTGCTCCACAATCTCTGTGAGAGTAAGGGGGAGACCTTTATGGCGGGGTGGGAGGCTGAGGCAAATCACCTGGCCGCTGATTATGCGCAGCCAGACACCAGGGCGATTAGAAGAGCACACCAGGAAGCGGTGCGCATCAGAGAAGCTTTGAAAACGAGTTTCATCACGGGCCAGGGTACGGTGTGACTGCTGTGTTTGTTTCCCCTTGATGAACCCCCCCTTGATTGACTCATTCCTGTAAGCAACCCACCTTCCCCCTTCGATTACAGCTTGCTTTCTAAGGAAATAAAGTCACTATTGTTTAAAAATCATGTATTCTTTATTAATTCATTATAAAAAGAGGGAGAGAACTGACAAGGTAGCCGGGTGTGGTTTGGGAGGAGGATAGGAGGGAAGGAAAGGCCACTAAAAAAAATTTCAAAGTAATGACAGCCTTTTGGTTGGGCTGTCCACGGGGGTGGAGTGGGCGGGTGCACGAAGCCTTCCCCCACGTTCTTACACATGTCTGGTGGTGAGGAGGATATGGAAACATGGTGAGGGTGAGGTGGTTACACAGGGGCTGCAGCGGCACTCTGTGATCCTGCTGCTGTTCCTGAAGCTCCACCAGACGTCGGAGGATGTCAGTTTGATCACGCAGCAGCCCCAGCGTTGCATTGCTGTCCTGCCTAACACCTGCTGATCTTCCTGCCGCCACCTCTCATCTCGAGCATCCTCCCTCCTCACGTTCGTCCCTCCATCCTCACGTTGGTCACTGTCCTCACGTTCACTGGCATCTTTCCTGTAATTTGATACCACGTCCTTCCACTCATTCAGATGAGCTCTTTCATTGCGGGTCACTTCCATGATTTCCGAGAACATTTCGTCTCGCGTCTTTTTTTTCCGCCGCCTTATCTGAGATAGCCTTGGGATGGAGTAGGGAGGCTTGAAAAATTTGCAGCTGCATGAGGGAGGGAAAAAAGGGAGAGAAGTATTTAAAAAGATACATTTTACAGAACAATGCTTATACTCTTTCACGGTGAACAACACTATTCACCTTACATAGCACATGTGATTTCACTACAAGGTCGCATTTTGCATCTTAATATTGAGTGCCTGCGGCTCTGGTGTTAGAGATCTCACAGACGCAGGTCTGGGCAGCAGAATTCAGCTTGCATGCGCCATGGTAAGCCATTGTCTTTCGGCTTCTGCAGCCTTCATATACACAGTGCCCTCCTTTCCCAAATACCAAGCAAATCCCGTTCAGTG
Organism: Chelonoidis abingdonii; assembly: GCF_003597395.2. Classification (NCBI taxonomy): domain Eukaryota; kingdom Metazoa; phylum Chordata; order Testudines; family Testudinidae; genus Chelonoidis; species Chelonoidis abingdonii. The sequence goes on from NC_133769.1 coordinate 325,508,876, forward strand.
CTGCTTCTTTCCTGTTAACATGCAGCAGCAGAAACCACCCCCCATCCAATTCTCTGGGATGATCGCTTTACCCCTCCCCCCACCGCGTGGCTGGTATCATGGAGATCACTGCTAATCCCCCTAGCCACCCCACGTGTGGCTGGTAGCAGGGAATCCCTGCTAGCCAAACGCACGAAAAGCTCAGCCCATTCCCCCCCCTCCCCCTGCTTGGCTACCTGCAAGGAAGGATTTCTTTTAAGCAACAGGCAAACAGCCCAGTAGGAATGGCCATCTCTGTCCCCTTAATTAAATTCCTGAATTTCAACTAGGTTACCATGAACGATATCACTCTCCTGAGGATAACACAGCGAGATAAAGAACGGATGTTGCTTGAATGCCAGCAATCACCGGACCATACGCAGCTAGGCTTTGTCATGCAATGATACCAGATTACTTGCTACATGCATGGCGTGTCAAGTGTCCTACCATGGAGGACGGAATAAGGCTGCCTGCCCAGAACCTTCTGCAAAGGCTTTTGGAGTACCTCCAGGAGAGCTTCATGGAGATGTCCCTGGAGGATTTCCGCTCCATCCCCAGACATGTTAACAGACTTTTCCAATAACTGTACTGGCCGCGAATGCATCCCAAGTCCTCAGGGCAAATTAATCATTAAAAAACGCTTGCTTTTAAACCATGTTTTTATATTTACAAAGGTACACTCACCAGAGGTCCCTTCCATGGCTTCATTGTCTGGGCTAGTGGCTTGGGAGGGCTGGGAGGTAATTCCGTCAGGGTGAGAAAAAGCTCCTGGCTGTTTGGGGAGAACGGAGTGCTGTGTGCTCTCTGCAAGCTCGTCTCCTCTTCCTCCTCCTCATCTTCCCCGTCCGCAGAATCCTCAGCCATGGCTGAGATTACCACCCCACCTCGGAATCCACGGACAGGGGTGGGGAAGTGGTGGCGGACCCGACCCCCTTAGAATTGCATGCAGCTCAGCGTAGAAGCGGCATGTTTGCGGCCCTGCCCCGGACCTTCCGTTTGCTTCTTTGGTTTTCTGGTAGGCTTGTTTAAGCTCCTTAACTTTCACATGGCACTGTACTGAATCCCTGGTGTGGCCTCTCTTCATCATGGCCTTGGAAATTTTTTCAAATGTCTTTTCATTTCGTCTTTTGGAACGAAGTTCTGTTAGCACGGAATCCTCTCCCCACATAGCTGTCAGATCCAGTACCTCCCGTGTGGTCCATACTGGAGCTCTTTTTCGATTCTCAGACTGCTTAGTTACCTGTGCTGATGAGCTCTGCGTGGTCACCTGGGCTGATCAACTCTCCACACTGGGCAAACAGGAAATGAAATTCATAAGTTCACGGGGCTTTTCCTGTCTACCTAGCCAGTGCATCCGACTCCAGATTGCTGTCCAGAGCGGTCACAATGGTGCACTGTGGGATAACTCCCGGAGGCCAATACCATCGAATTGTGGCCACACTAACCCTATTCCGAAATGGCAATACTGATTTGAGCGGTACTCTGCTCGTCGGGGAGGAGTACAGATATTAAGAGCCCTTTATATTGATATAAAGGGCTTTGTTGTGTGGATGGGTGCAGGGTTAATTTGGTTTAACGCTGCTAAATTCGGTATAAACCCATAGTGTAGACCAGGCCAGAGTTACTTCTGAAGACTCAGAAAAAGGAAGAGGAGGAGGGTGGGTCATGAGATCCACATTGATTAGAAGTATCTCAAAGATCCACAGTTATCATAGGGAAAGTAACCCCTCTCTCTTCTTTCAGTATGTGTCAATGTGGTTCCTACTGTAGGGGACTAGCAAGCAGTATTCACTTTGGATTTTTTTAATTTAAATTTATTATAAATTATAAGAAATTATTCTTTTAAAAAATGAACCTGTTTAAAAGTGAAATCTGAATGTAATACAAATATGTTAAGGCCTAAACTTATTATAATCTCTTTAAACATTGATATAAGAAAATTAATATACTGAATCTATAAGCCTCTGTCAAAAACTTTGAGTTAAAGACTGCTTTTCTATATAAAGAAGGTATTGGGGGACAACAACTAACTTCTGAAGTCAGACTTTATAAATATGGCAGAATAGATCATGTACTGTACTAAGGGCTTCAGCCTGCAGAGGACCCAAGGGTGTGCTACTGGGTCAAGAGATGACAAAGTCATCACAGGCGTTGGGACCTTGCCTCTTACTCTTGGAGACACCCTCATGTATTCCATCAGGATCATCCACTGAGCCTACCTGGTTGCTGTCCTACTTCTATTCTATAGCTTCTCCTTACTTGACTTCTGTGATAAATGAAGTGGGGGGTAGATTCCTTTTACGGACACCCAGCCAGCCAGTTAGCTATAAAACCCATTAGTAGATGTTCTCTACTTGCTTTACCTGTAAAGAGTTAAAACATCCATAGGTAAAAGGAAGGGAGTGGGCACTTGAGCAAAAGAGCCAATGGGAAGGCAAGAACTTTTTAAAATTGGAAAAAAACTTCTCCTTTGTGTGTTTGTGTTGTTCTTCCGGAGAAAAGAGAGGGCTAGAACTATGCTGTAAAAAGCTTTGGGCCAGGTATGAAAATCATCATATCATACCTAGAAACAACTCCACCAGAGAGGTCCTTTGGGGCCATCTGCCTCTCCCAAGTCAGGATAAAGGAGGAGGGTTGGGTGTGGGGCTAGCAACTCCATCCTGTAAAAAATCAATCTGCTACAGAAACGCCAACAATAGAGACAACAATAAAAATTTGACTGTTCAGCTCCAATGTGAAATCAGTCCTACTGTATGGAGCTGAAACCTGGAGGACAACCAAAACAACCATCAGGAAGATCCAGACCTTCATTAATAGCTGCCTCAGAAGGATTCTCCGGATCCGCTGGCCAGACACCATCAGTAACATCCACCTCTTGGAGAGGACCCGTCAACTCCCAGCAGAGGAAGAAATCAGAAGGAGAAGGTGAGGTTGGATAGGACATACACTACGCAAGCAGCCAACTAACATCACCAGACAGGCACTGCGGTGGAACCCCCAAGGCAAGCGGAAAAGAGGCCGTCCAAGAAACACCTGGCGACGCGACCTTCAGGCTGATAGCAAAAAAATGGGCTATACCTGGACCCAGCTAGAGCGAATGGCCCAGGATAGAGGACTCTGGAGATCTGTGGTTGGCGGCCCATACCCCGATTAGGGTGACGGGCATGAGTGAGAGAGTGATACCTAGAAACTACTCATTTGAAACCCCAGATACTTAGGTAGATCAGGAAATGTCTAGGAAGACGCAATTAGGTTTCTCTCTTTTATTTCTTTATGGCTTGTGGACTCCTTTGTGCTAATGCCATCTTTTATTTTGCTTGTAACCTTTAAACTGGACCTCAAAAAGCTATCTTGATGCTTAACCCCTGTAATTATTTTTTTTAAAACCTAGCAAAAAGCCTAAATTCCAGATGTCTTTTCTTTCTTTTTGTTTTTAATAAAATTTACCTTTTTTTTTTTTTTAAGAACAGGATTGGATTTTTGTGTCCCTAAGAAGTTTGTGCATGTTGTTTAATTAGCTGGTAGCAACAGCTGATTTCTTTTGTTTTCTTTCTCAGCTCTTCCCTGGATAGGGGGTGAAAGGGCTTGAGGGTACCACACAGGAAGGGATTCCCAAGTGCACCTTCCTTGGTTCTAAAAAGGGTTTTTGCACTTGGGTGGTGGCAGCACCTACCCATCCAAGGTCAGAGAAAAGCTGTAACTTTGGTAGTTTAATACAAGCCTGGAGTGGGTAGTATTAATTTGTAGAATCTTTGTGGGCCCCCACCTTCTCCACTTGAAGGGACAGAGTGGGGAATCAGCCTTGACACCCTCTAAGGCCCAACCCATCCTCCACCAGAGCAGGCAGCACAGTCCCAGCGCTGGGCAGACAGACGGGCAGCATGGCATGGCCCTGGGGTCTTGTGCAAACAGACCTAGCCTGCCTACCCCAGTCTCTTGGTCACAGAAGAGTGGGAAGGGAACTGGAAGCAGGCAAGAGGGGGCCTGGGAGTGGAGTGCGTGCGGGACCATGCCAGGCTGTTTGGGGAGGCACAGCCTTCCCCTGCCTGTGCTACCTACCACCAGTGATTCTGGGCACTGTAAGTAAGTGGCTTTACTCTGTCTGTCTGCATGTGTACACACAGAGAGATACAAACAGAAATCCATTAATTTCTCCACTGCCTCCTCTCTTTCTAACTAAAGAAAACACCACAGCATAAAAGGCATGTGGATTACACAGCAGAAGTCTTGGATTGTTGTCAATTCTTCCTCCCTCCCCTTCCCTCCCCCTCCCCCCAGTTGTGGGGAAGTTATGTAACAAAGGAGAAGGAGTGCACATCCAGCAATGAGTAGCACTGGTAGCAGAGCAGGACACTGGGGGGAAAAAGGAACCACGTTTTTCAGAGTGCAGCCTCTAGTGCTGATTTCAACACCTGGGAACTGAAGGGGAAAAAACTGCCATGGCTAGAAGTTGTAAAAAAGACTAACATGGGAGTATTTTCAAGGAATTTCTGTATTTCTAAGTAAAAAAGAAACACTTGTCAAAATAAACAGTGCAACAAAGAGACGCAGGACCTGGTTGTCAGAACGAATGAAAAATATTCTTCAGAAGGCAATGTCTTTGAAGTTGATGTGGGTAAGTCTGAACAATCAAGATCAACTGCTTAGTAAACTTATATTTGGACCATTGTTATGGACTGTCTACCATGTCTTACTGTGCTAGTAAATGATAACAGATTATTGTCATAAATTGTGTTTTGGGTGGATTATACTTACTTATGAATTGCATTATGTTTGTGTTCAAAATATAATTGGTATACTACTTTGTTGTGGGAGTATTTATCAGTTGCATTTTTACCGTTACTACAGGACTTCTGACTATTTTTATTGCTCAATATAATCAAATATCCTAAGTAAAAATTTCCTGTTTAAAAGCAATGTTTATTAGTCACTTATTAATTTTAACGTTTAAAATAGGGTTTTTTTCAAGCTGTTTGGTGTGTTGCTAGAGATAAGGGTTTAGATAACCCTTATGATTTATTATTTTCCCTATAAAACTGGGTTTAGAATAAATTATATCATATCAACCGTGGTAAAAAGCTGTAGTAGCTGTAGTAAGCAGAGTCTTTCATTTACAGTCTTAAAAAAAGAGAGAGAAAAAAAAAGCAGTGCGCTGAGTAATAGTGAGTGAGCGACTTTTTTTTTACCATTTTGTTTCAAGGTCCAGCTTAGACATAACGGGTTACGAACGTCCATCATCTGCAATGTCTACAACTGCAATCATCTGCTGGTACACAGGCGGTACTGCAACTGAGCATACATCAGATAGTAAATTATCTGTATTTAAACAAAAGATTTTCTTCAATCATCCAATAAAAACATGGATGAGTTCCTAATCAAGACCAGCAAATTCCAGCAAAACTCCACAGATAAAAAGATTGCTCGCAATTCATTTAGGCAAATTCTCCCTTTTATCTTGTTCGGGACAAGCATTTCATAGGGTTCAATCATTACAACCAAGCTACTCTCCACCCAGCAGAGAAAATACTGCTGGAAGATTCCTGTATGAGAAAAAAAATTGAACAGTGTGCAAAAAACACTGATGGGAAATTCATTAATCTGAGTCTTTGGAGGTGAAGCAATGTACACAATGTTCCAGTAATGTGTTTGTATGAAACAAAAGATGGAGTTTTCTATCTTGCAGAAAAAACGGATACATCAGGAAATGACCATATAGCATAATATTTAAAAGTAGCAGTAACAGCTATAAGAAACTGAACAAAAATTCAAGCCTTACATATGTAGCTTTGTCACAGACAATGCTGCAAAATGGAGCAAAGACAAGAAATCTTGAAGAAGGGAACCTGAAGCTTATAACATATGGCTGGAGTGCTCATCTGATGCATTCTTTTAGCCAAGACTTAAGTTCAACTCCAGGAATAAAGGAAAATGTTGCTGAAATTGCAACATTTTCTGTAACAACCACTTTGCTTCGGCTTCACTAAAGAGAGCAGGATGATCCCAACTAATTCATCTCCAAGATGTATAATATCGGAGGGGTAGCCTTGTTAGTCTGGATCTGTAAAAGCAGCAAAGAGTCCTGTGGCACCTTATAGACTAACAGACGTATTGGAGCATAAGCTTTCGTGGTGAATACCCACTTCGTCGGATGCCAAAACAGATGGAACTAACACAGCCAAAGTAGTTAACATTGGACTAAAGAGAAATGTACAAGATAAGCTGAATATACTGAAAACTATTTCCATAGCCTTGGGCAAGCTGCAGAAAGATTGCTACTGTCTGCTAGTGCTGTTGAAATTTAGAAGTAACTTAAGAGACATTGAAGAAAGAAATAGCCAATACTTCACCTCATTTTCTTGGCAATATTCTCAATTCAAAGCACTATGGTAAATGCCTCACTGCTGAAGATACTACTATTGTATGGACATCTAATAATCAATCATAATAAATTTAAGGGCTGGAAATGAAAAATTCAAGCAGTGTATGTTTGCTAAGAAAGTCACATCACTGTACTAGTGTGCATCACTAGTTAAGCAGCTTGGACCAGACTTTATTGAAGTGCTGAACCAGCTTTTTACAGTAGTAGCCTCTTCTGCAGGCACACAGAATATTTTCTTCATTTGGACTAATTCATTCAAAGTTGAGAAATCAATTGAGACCTGAAAAAACAGGAAAATTAATCTTTTTCTCTTCCAGTATGAATAAAAATGAGGGAGGGCGGGGGATGAGATCTATTAATTCTAAAAGTTTGAAGGACAGACTAAGGGTATGTCTACATTACAAAATTAGGTCAAATTTATAGAAGTTTTTTTTTTAGAAATCGTTTTTATACAGTCGATTGTGTGTCCCCCCATACAAAATGCTCTAAGTGTGTTAACTCGGCGGATTGCGTCCACAGAACCGAGGCTAGCATTGGCTTCTGGAGCGTTGCACTGTAGGTAGCTATCCCACAGCTCCCACAGTCTCCGCCGCCCGTTGGAATTCTGGTTTGAGATCCCGATGCCTGATGGGGCAAAAACAGTGTCGCGGGTGGTTCTGGGTACATGTCGTCAGGCCCTTATCTCTGTCCCTCCCCCCATGAAAGCAACAGCAGACAATCATTTTGCGCCTTTTTTCCTGGGTTACCTGAGCAGAGGCCATACCACGGCAAGCATGGAGCCCGCTCAGCTCACCATCACCGTACATCTCCTGGGTGCTGGCAGATGTGGGACTGCATTGCTATGCAGCAGCAGCTCATTGCCTTTTGGCAGCAGACAGTGCATTATGACTGGTAGCCATCATCGTCATATTCCTGGGCGCTCTTTTAGCCGATGTTGGTGAGGTCGATCAGGGGCGCCTGGGCAGACGTGGGAATGACTCAGCCAGGTCATTCCCATCTTCTGCCGAGCACCCAGGAGATGACGATGGCTAGCAGTCGTACTGCACCGTCTTCTGGTGAGCACCCAGGAGATGACAATGGCTAGCAGTCGTACTGCACCATCTGCTGCCAGCCTAAGATGTAAAAGATAGATGGAGTGGATCAAAACAAGAAATTGACCCAATTTGTTTTGTATTCATTTGCTCCTCCCTTCCCTCCTTGAAATCAATGGCCTGCTAAACCCAGGGTTTTGAGTTCAATCCTTGAGGGGGCCATTCTGTGTGACAGTTGTTTGTTTCTCCTTGATGCAAAGCCACCCCCTTTGTTGATTTTAATTCCCTGTAAGCCATGTCGTCAGTTGCCCCCTCCCTCCATCAGAGCAATGGCAGACAATCGTTTTGCGCCTTTTCAGCGCAGATGCCATAGCACTGGGAACATGGAGCCCGCTCAGATCCCGCGGCAATTATGAGCACTGTAAACACCACACGCATTATCCTGCAGTATATGCAGAACCAGAACCTGCAAAAGCATAAACCAGGCGAGGAGGCGATGGCAGCGCAGTGACGAGAGTGATGAGGACATAGGACATAGACATTAGACTTCTCACAAAGTACAGGCCCCAGCAATGTGCACATCATGGTGTTAAATGGGGCAGGTTCATGCCATGGAACGCCGATTCCCCCAGGGAAGGTTTTGGGGAGACCAGAGTGAGCCAAGACACTGGAATTTTTGGCTGGTGGCAGCAATATCAGATCTAAGCTGGTAATTAAGCTTAGAGGGTTCATGCTAGCTTCTCAGTTTATGAACGCTAAGTTTCAAATCTGAGTAGGAAGCTACGACAAGCCCTCACAGTTGAGAAGCGAGTGGCGATAGCCCTCTGGATGCTTGCAACGCCAGACCGCTACTGGTCAATCGGGCATCAGCTTGGAGTGGGTAAATCTACTGTGGGGGCTGCTGTGATCCAAGCAGCCAACGCAATCAAAAAGCAGCTGATATCAAGGGTAGTGACTCTGGGAAATGTGCAGGTCATAGTGAATGGCTTTGCTGCAATGGGATTCCCTAACTGTGGTAGGGCAATAGAAGGAACTCATATCCCTATCTTGGCACCGAAGCACCAAGCCAGCTAGTACATAAACTGAAAGGGGTACTTTTCCATGGTGCTGCAAGCCCTGGTGGATCACAAGGGATGTTTCACCAACATCAATGTGGGATGGCCGGGAAAGGTACATGACGCTTGCATCTTCAGGAACACTGGTCTGTTTCAAAAGCTGTAGGAAGGGACTTTCTTCCCAGACCAGAAAATAACCGTTGGGGATGTTGAAATGCCTATAGTTATCCTTGGGAACCCAGCCTACCACTTAATGCTATGGCTCATGAAGCCATACACAGGCAGCCTGGACAGTAGTCAGGAGCTGTTCAACTATAGGCTGAGCAAGTGCAGAATGGTGGTAGAATGTGCATTTGGACATTTAAAAGCACGCTGGTGCAGTTTACTGACTTGGATAGACCTCAGCGAAACCAATATTCCTATTGTTATTACTGCTTGCTGTGTGCTCCACAATATCTGTGAGAGTTAGGGTGAGACGTTTATGGTGGGGTGGGAGGTTGAGGCAAATCGCCTGGCCACTGATTATGCGCAGCCAGACACCAGGGCAGTTAGAAGAGTACAGAAGGGCACAGTGCGCATCATAGAAGCTTTGAAAACCAGTTTCATGACTGGCCAGGCTACGGTGTGAAAGTTCTGTTTGTTTCTCTTTGATGACCCCTGCCCCGCCTTGGTTCACTCTACTTCCCTGTAAGTTAGCCACCCTCTCCTCCCACCTTCGATCACTATTTCCAGCAGCAATAAAAATCACTGTTGCTTCACATTCATGCATTCTTTATTAATTCATCACACAAATAGGGGGATAACTGTCAAGGTAGCCTGGGACGGGTGGGGGAGGAGGGAAGGACAAGGCCACACTGTACTTTAAAACTTATTGAATGCAAGCCTTCTGTTGCCTGGGCAATCCTTTGGGGTGGAGTGGCTGGGTGGCCGGATGCCCCCTCACCGCATTGTTGGGCGTCTGGGTGAGGCAGCTATGGAGCTTGGGGAGGAGGGCGGTCGGTTACACAGGGGCTGTAGAGGCGATCTGTGCTCCTGCTGCCTTTCCTGCAGCTCAACCATATGCTGGAACATATGAGTTTGATGCTCCAGCAGCCTAAGCATTGACTTCTGCCTTCTGTCAGCAAGCTGATGTCACCTATCATCTTCAGCCCGTCGCTTACTCTCTTCAGCCCACCACCTCTTCTTGCATTCATATTGTGTTTTCCTGCACTCTGACACTGTCTGTCTCCACGCACTCTGCTGTGCTCTGTCAGTGTGGGAGGACAGCAGGAGCTCAGAGAATATTTCATCTCCAGTGCATTTTTTTCGCCTTGTAATCTTCACTAGCCTCTGGGAAGGAGAAACATATGCAGCTGGTGGAGGAAAAAAAGGGAGAGTAGTAGTTAAAAAGACATTTTATAGAACAATGAGTACACTCTTTCACGGTAAACCTTGCTGTTAACATTACATAGCACATGTGCTTTCGTTACAAGGTTGCATTTTGCCTCTTATTGAGGGAGGGCCTCCCGGTTTGGTGTGACAGATCACACAGGGCCAGGCAACAGAATTCGGCTTGCAGGCAGCCATGGTAAGCCACAGTCTTTTGGCTTCTTTAACCTTCATAACATGTGGGAATGCTTTCAAACAGCAGTGCCCTCATTTCCCATACCAAGCGGCCACTGGGTCGGCCACTTAAAATGGGTTGGCAATTTAAAAGGAGGGGCTGAGGTTTGTGGGTTAGCGTGCAGCACAAATCCAACTAACCCCCCTCCCCCAATTCTCTGGGATGATAGCTTCACCCCTCCCCACACCGCGTGGCTAACAGCGGGGAACATTTCTGTTCAGCCACAGGCAAACAGCCCAGTAGGAATGGGCACCTCTGAATGTCCCCTTAATGAAATCACCTTATTTCAACAAGGTGACCATGAATGATATCAGTCTCCTGAGGATAACACAGAGAGATAAGGAACGGACATTGTTTGAATGCAATGATTTCAGACTACGTGCTACTGGCCTGGCATGGTAAAGTGTCCTACCATGGAGGACGGAATAAGGCTACCTTCCCCAGAAAACTTTTGCAAAGGCTTTGGGAGTACATCTAGGAGAGCTTTATGGAGACGTCCCTGGAAGATTTCTGCTCCATCCCCAGACACATTAACAGACTTTTCAAGTAGCTGTACTGGCCGCGAATGCCAGGGCAAATTAATCATTAAACACGCTTGCTTTTAAACCATATCTAATATTTACAAAGGTACACTCACCAGAGGTCCTTTGTCCGCCTTCAGGGTCTGGGAGGCAGCCTTAGGTGGGTTTGGGGGTTACTGGCTTCAGGTCCAGGGTGAGAAACAGATCCTGGCTGTTGGGGAAACTGGTTTCTCTGCTTCCTTGCTGTGAGCTATCTTCCTCATCCCCAAAACCCGCTTCCGTGTTGCGTCCTACTCCACTGACAGAGTCAAAGCACAGGATTGCGGTACTGGTGGCTGCACCCCCTAGAATGGCATGCAGCTCATCATAGAAGTGGTATGTTTGGGGCTGTGACCCAGACCAGCCATTTGCGTCTGTTTTTTTGGTAGGCTTGCCTGACCTCCTTAATTTTCATGCAGCACTTCCATGACTCCCTGTTATAGCCTCTGTCCTTCATGCCCTTGGAGACTTTTTCAATTGTTTTGGCATTTCATTTACTGGAACAGAGTTCAGCTAGCAAGGATTCATCTCCCCACACAGTGATCAGATGCAGTACCTCCCGTTCTGTCCATGCTGGAGCTCTTTTGCGATTCTGGTACTCCATGGTCACCTCTGCTGATGAGCTCTGCATGGTCGCTTGTGCTGATCAGCTCGCCACGCTGGCCAAACAGGAAATGAAATTCAAAAGTTTGCGGGCCTTTTCCTATCTACCTGCCAGTGCGTCTGAGTTGAGAGAAGCTGTCCAGAGCACTCACAATGAAGCACTCTGGGATAGCTCCGCAGGCCAATACCGTCAAATTGCGTCCACACTACCCCAAATTCGACCCAGCAAGGCCGATTTCAACAGTAATCCCCTCGTCGGAGGTGGAGTAAAGAAATTGATTTAAAGAGCCCTTTAAGTCGCAAAAAAGGGCTTCGTCATGTGGACGGGTCCAGGGTTAAATCAAGGTAACGCTGCTAAATTCGACCTAGAATCGTATTGTTGACCGGGCCTAAGTTACTTAGGAGACTCATTTTATTTTCAAGAGACTTAAGTGGCGGTGTAGACATAGCCTATGTCAGTATAACTTATGTCGCTCAGGGATGTGAAAAAAACAACCCCCTGAGCAACATAAGTCACACTGCCGTAAGCGCTGGTATGGACAATGCTATGTCGGTGGAAGAGCTTCTTCCATCAACCTAATTAACCTACCCACAATGAGCAGCGGTAGTTATGTAAACAGGAGAGCTCTCTCCCATCTGCTTAGTGCGGCTACACTAGAGATCTTATAGTTGCACTGCTGTAAGCTCTCTAGTGTAGACACAGCCTTAGGTAAGTAGGAACTTAAGCTCCAATCACTTTCACTTAGCCTGGGAAAATTTTCAAATGTGCCTGACCTGCAATCATCTTAATTAACTGACTACAGTTAATCCCTCTGTTCCTTTAATAACTCATTTAGCTGTAAATGTGAAAAATCTTTTGCAAAGAGCTTATGTACCCAAAACATTTAAGGTTGCTTTAAAAATAGATTTTTAAAATTACAGTTACTATACTAATGAAGCTTGACACAAATCATGACCAAAAGTTAATATTCTAGTAAATAAGCAATATCATTCATTTTCTAACATACTAAAAATGTACAATAAGAATCAAACTATTAAGCTATGTAATTGCTCAATTAAATGTGTATAGTTAGTGTACCTTCCTAAGTAGCAAAAAGATGCATCAAATCTAGTGAAAAGGCTTTATTTCACTATACATCAACTTGTTTTAATAGGTATATGAACCAATGACAATGGATCTTTCTTTAGAAAATAAAAGTACAAATGGAAAAGTTGATTAAAAAAAATCAATGATTTCTATAAAGGCTTTCCACCTAGTGATTTAAATGGCCTTGATTTAAATCCACCTTGACAACTGTACAGGCTGGTGGCAAGCTGAAGCTATCGTGAAGTGGACTATTAGAGAAGAACAACAGGCCAGGCTGTTCTAAGTGTAGTAGGTAGTCAAGGATCTTCAGTATCAAGTCTTGGACAGGGACCCAACCATGCTGGCCTGCCCATATTGAGAACCTGTTCCATTTAGATCTTTCCTGTTCTGAGCCAAATTTCCTGGATCTATACAGAGCGGTGTCTATTCATGGTATTTAACTAACCAACAATCATGCTCTCAGATGTAGCATTTCCAGGTCTGGATGGAGCATCTGGCCATTGTGTCATGAGATCAGGTCTAGATGAAGCAGGAGCTCAACTGGAGACCGAACAGGCATTTGTAACAGGTTTGTCAGTCAAGACTGCCTCTCCCAATACAGGGCAACAACCACCATGGTCCTATCTCTCCTGATCTTGGACATCCTCTAGGAATCAGAGGAATCAGTGGAAAAGTGTAGAGTAAGTCTCTGTTCCACAGTAGAAGGAAGGCATCTGGCAACAATCATCGGCTTAATCCTCCTCTGGAAGAAGGATTTTGACATTTGGCCTTGTTTTTGGAGGCAAAATAGTCAGGGGAGGAGGGGCAAGGAAATTCCCCAACAGTAGACTATCAGTCTTACAATGGATCTGTGCAAGGACCATTCATGGCTGGTCATCGACTGCCTGCTTAAGATACTGGTCAAGTTGTTCCTGACCCCTAGAAGGTGAAGGACCAATGTGGTCACCCACTGAAACATCACCATGTCCAGAGCTTGATGGTTTCCAGACAGAGATGTGAGAAATAAGCATCCCATTATTTAAGTAGTGCACAGTTGTCATGTTTGTGAATAGATGCACCACTGAGTTCTGGAGAACATGTAGGGACACGATATACAGGCTAATCTGAGGACTTTGAGCTGCAGGACTTTCATATGCAATTCATTTTCATCTGGGAACCAAGCGCCTTGAATCTGTATGAGGTCAAATGAGCCTGTATTGGTATGTACAGAAAGTTCTGGCTTTTAAGGAATGTTCAAATTAAACATGAACAGAGATAAAGAGGGTGAAGAAGTGCCTAAAAGGTAAGTATGAATCTCAAAAGTAGCAGATCAGACACTTGCAAGGTTTCATCTCACTGCCACAGACAAGAAGGAACTGAAGGAGGGTTACATCCACTCTGCCCTTTATGTCCTTGCACAAAGGTGCATGTGCAGGCCCAGTGGACATGACTATTAAATGAACTCCGACCTCACACGCATTAGAATCATGCATACCTATAGTAGAATCCACACTAAAAAATATTCCAAGAACCACTTCGTTTCTGGCCTTTGTGACAAGTCCTTTCTTAATAGAGCCAACATAGGACCTCATGAAAGAGAATTTCACCTTTCATTTAAAAAGAAGTCTAGCCCTTTTCCTCGCAAAGATAGAAAACAATACACTAGGCACATAAAGCAAAAGATATATATAAAAAGTAAAAGGGTAACAAGGCAATTAAAGCATTCTGGTCACAGGAATAGCTATTTTAAAAAATGGGTATGCATAGAACAAAGACAACAATGTAACATTTGCTTAATTAATTTTTCAAATTAAATGTTGCAAATGTTCAGAGGTGCATAATAGCCTTACGATGAAAGGTGCGTCATCAGCAGACCCATGGATCCAAAACCACAAACACCTCATTAAAGGCTATGGGTGTGTCAAGCATCCTCCTTCAGACCCCAGGGGAGGAGCAATCCAACTTCTTACGTAGTAAATACAGCTGCAAACAGAGTACTGCTCAAGATACTAAGCAGCCCAGTAGGTTAATACTCCTGGAGGAATTCTGCACCATTGTTGGCCCTGCAGAGCAAGATCACAAGTAGAAGACACTGGGGGTAGGGGTGGGGTGGGGAGCTGGAGGGTTCCTAGCAGTTGCAGTTCCTAGCATGCCCTGAAGGAAGGAGGCAGCGTTCAGGAGACTCCACACAAGCCCAGGACCCAGCATCAGACTATTTCTCCCTCTGGACCCCTGGGGTCTGGGAGGGAGGGCATGTGAGTGCCGGGGGGGGGGCACAGCTGGAGTCTGGGGGGAGGGGGTGTGTGTGTCTGGACAGGGAGGCCTGCAGCTGGTCCATGCGAGTGTCTGTGCTAAGGGGGGCCAAAGCTTGACTCTGGTAGGGAGAGAGTGTCTGGCCCCCCTACTGGGCTCCGGGGAAAGGGAGCAGAGAAGCAAGAACTGGGTTGTCTTAGGGGTTTCCTTAACACTCTACTCCTGAAGGAAATTTCTTGTGTCTGTACTATTAGACAAAGTTGCTGAACTGAAACTGACATGATTATATAGTGTTATTTTGAAAAATAAAATATGCAGAATTTTAAAATATTGTGCACAGAATTTTTAATTCTTTGGCGCAGAATTCCCCCAGAATAGTGATTTGCAGACTGTGCACACTGGTGGCAGACAGGCAAGAGAAAGCTGTGAATGTTACCCTGAAAGGAAGCAGGAGGACAGAACTTCTTGGCACAGAGCTCACCTGAGTGCCAGACTAGGGGATTTCTGAGCGAGAATACAGCTGTTTCTACTGTGTTCAGAGAAACAGTACTGACTTTTTTTTAAATATATAACTGAGATTACACCAAGACTGTACCTGACTTGTGCCACAAACGTCTATTCCTAATGAAAAGAACCCTGCAAAATTTAGTTCAGACTAAAGGGGCAACTCTACAAATTTCTCTCTCTCTTGTACACAGGACTAGAAATATATTAAAGTTGGATTTAGGCTGTAGCAAAAGATTAGCATTATGGAGTATAAAAATTCTTATGCGGATTTGTTACTTCACAGAAGCTATTAAAGAATAAATACATCTCTGCTCAGGCAGCATGACCTGACATTCATTTATGCGCACAATTACAGAACACCTTGTATTAACTCATTTTTTGAAGTAGAAATAATGGCCACTAAAGGAACAGTCTGCAGTGATGAAGTTACAGGCTGAAATGACAAAAACTAAGGGCTTGTACAGACTAAAACGTATGTTGGTATAACTTATGTCGCTCAGGGGTATGAATAAACCATCCCCCGACCGACATAAATTACACTGACCTAAGCGCTAGTGTGGACAGCACCAGGTTTACAATGGGACCAAAGTGCTGGGCCCGCACTCAGAGGGGGTCCATAAGGGGACGGCCATGGCCGCAGTACTGTGGCAGCTCCTGTTGTCCAGATCCCTGCTCACCAGCTGCCCGCCCACCCATGCTGAGTTGGGGGGGAGGGGTATTCAGCAGCCAATGGCGGTGAGTGTGCAAGGAGGCAGCAAGGTGAGGCTGTAGTAAGTGGGGCAGGGTCCGTCAGCGCAGCCCCTACCCACCCGCCACTTGCTGGCTCCAGGGCTAATCCCGGCTTGGCCAGCTGGGCCCCGCTCCCCACCCAAGGCTGACTACAGCCATTACTGCCTGCACACTGAGAGCTGTGGTGGCTGATGAGTGCATGTGGGTGGGTGGGAGCGGTGGCACCAAGCCGGGCTGACGTGCCACCAGAGCCAGGTGGGGAGATTGGGAAGATGCAGCACCAGGTACAGAGAGAAGTGGACCCAGCCCCCAGGCATGAAGGGCATAGAGCACTGAGCGGAGGGGAGGGGGGAGAGAGAGAGAGAGAGAGAGAGAGAGAGAGAGAGAGAGTGAGTGAGTGTGTGTGTGTGTGTGGTGTCACCCCTCTCCGGGTCTGTGGTGGGAGTAGAGGTGTGTGTGTGTCACCCCTCCCCATGTGTGTCCGTATCCTGGCCAGTTCCGTCCCGCCCCCCCCCACCGCAGCATGTGGGCCAGGGACCCTCTCTTGGCTGGGGCAACACAGACTGGCAGCTACACTGATGTTCCTGGTTCATTTTGGTTACTGGTTCTGGGTCAGACCTGGGCTGTGTCCCCCTCGGGGGCTGGACCCCTGCCCATTGCAGCTCTGCCATGGCTGACGCAGGGTGACAGGACCATATGCACTGAAAATCCAGTGCCATGTGTAGGGTGACCAGACAGCAAGTGTGAAAAATCGGGATGGAGGTTGGGGGCAATAAGCACCTATATAAAACAAAGTCCCAAATATTGGGACTGTCCCTATAAAAATCGAGACATCTGGTCACCCTATCCATGTGCCTGGCCCTAGACCCTGGCAGGGGCACCGGTTCACATGGCAATGGATCTGTGGAACAGCAAGGTCTGTGTGGCCTGCCCCACTGGGTGATGGTTGTGAGCAGCTCGTGCAGAGTCCTGGGGTAGAATCCTGACTGGTGCCATTGATGGAGTCGGAGTGTTTCGAGTGCAGGGTCCTGTCTGCTGTCTGTCCTGAAGCCGGACTAATATGAATGACACTGTAAATAAAATGTATTAAAGTTTTTCATGATTTTTATTTTTAAAATATTTTAAACAGTTTTAAATTTGCCCCAATTTCATACAAAAACATAACTGAAGCACTAGGAATTCACATGAGAAATGTGAAGGGTGAGACAGTGTGAAGGTTCCCTTTTAATGGGAGCAGCACATGGCTGATGTTTTGGCCAGCTTTGGCTTTTGTTAGCTGTTTTTATCCATTGTGTTCTATTTTTTCTTTTAGAATTTATTTTATGTACACTTCTATGTATTCTTTTTGCCTTCGGGCTACCATTGCTAGTACCCTAGTGACAGCCACCTCAACCTGCAATTTAAATCTGTAAAACATTGTAAATAAAACTTGTACAACTGTGTGCTGTGTCAAAGACAACTTCTGTAACAATCACTTGTCTTTTACAAACATTCCCCCCGGGAACTCACAAATATGTTTGGTGCCGGGCCCACAAAAGTTTAATCCGGTCCTGAGTGTGGACAGTGCTATGTCGGCAGGAGAGGTTCTCCCACTACGATAGCTACTGCCTCTCACAGAAGTGGTTTTATTATGCTGACTATTGGCATAAAGAAGAGTTCTCTCCTGCCATAGGGTGTCTTCACCCAACATGCTAAAGGGGCACAGCAGCATTGGTGCAGCTGCACCGTTGTAACTTCTAGTGTAGACTAGCCTTAAGGGTATCACCTTTGTACCTGGCATCAGATTAAACTCTGCAACTGATCTCAGCTATATGCTTTAGAATGTAATGTTGCTCATAACCAGGGATTCTAGTTTTCCGTGATAATTATTTTTTATTAAAGAATTTTGATGCAACATAAAAGTCCATATTTTTCTGCAATTAAAATGAAACCATGAACTCTAGTTTCCCTAGCCACAATATATATAGGTATCAACTGAACTAAGGTGACCACACACTCCATTTTGGCCAGGACAGTCCCTTTTTTAAGCCCTGTCCCGGACATCCTGACTTTTTGGCAAAACTGGGCATTTATCCCATTTCCTCTTGCCAACTGAGCAGGAAACAGGACAAATGACTAGTTTTGTCAAAAAAGTGGGATGTATCCCTCTATGGGGGCGCAGAGGAAGGTATAGGGGGACAAGTGGCGACAGGCTTCGGGCTGTAATCACCAGCCCAGGACACCTCAGGTCAGCTGTATGTAGTCTCCCATTTTCCCTTTGGGAAATATGGTCACACTATCTTTCAGCAAAATTTAGTTAATAGTTAATATCTGTTTTCTTTCCCCCACAAAATGTAAAAATTAAGATTCTCTGTAAAAATGCAAAGTCTATATTTTTCCACATTTTTTCTGTGGCAAATGGATTTCCAGAACCTCTGCTAATAACAAGCAAAGCACTATGGCACAAATACTGTGTATTATAAAGATATATGAAGTTTGTTTTATACAATAGCATTTTTACATATTAATCCCATGGAAGCATGCAAAACCCTGGAAAACAAAGGCAATGAAGAGTGAATGAAAAGGACTTAAAATTATATTCTTGCACTCTTAAGAGCTTTGTAAACTTTATGTTCAAGTACGCTTGTGTATTAATGACACCCGAGTTCCAGAAACTTTACATCAGTACTGTTTGGTTAAGTCATTCATAATTCGTTTTCATCTTTACGCTTTTTAAAAGCAACATGTTTACAAACAATGTATTAGTTTCAGAGTTTTCTGTAACTTGAAGGCTCTTATAATAAGAGCATGTTTCATCTACTGTAACTAGATCAAATTGATACACAGTCTCCCTGTCTTCCAAAGTAGTTTCATCAGCCCCTAGAGGCAACCAAACCACTACTACTGCTTCAATAACTCCATTAGTAGTCCAGAGTGATTTGGTGATTTTAAAGGGGCAATATTTTTACAGGTTGTTTCAGCTGTAAAGATAGCTATTCCCAGAAGTAGCAGTGTTTCTAAATTCCTGGGGTGAGACAAGTCCAAATATTATAATATGTTCTACCTAATATTTTCCTCATAGTTGACATGTTATTTCTATTTGTATTTCTATTTTTATTATGCTCCACTGTATAGCTTAAAAAACTGGTAAAGAACATAAGAAATTTTCCTCATCACTAGGTTTTAATCATTGCTTAATATGAAAAAATATTGAAAAAAATTTTATAGCTAAGTAATACACATCAACTTCATTTAACAATTAAAGCAACGCTGACATCTAGTGGTAACGTGAATGATAGTATAAAATAGGTAGGATTACATTTTTAAAATGTGAAATGTAAAATAAAAAATAAATCAAACAATAAGAGGAAACTTTTTGAGTGGATGCAAACAGTGCAGTGACTTTTAAAACATTCATTGTAGTTGAGTAAACAAAGTAAATACAGGTGACAGGTTTTATTTTTTCCAAATTTAAAACTCACTAACTGTAAATGCTTAAGATGCATATTATCAGGGACTTAACTTTAGTATGATCTGACGGTAATCCCCTTGAACATATTCTTTTAAATGGAAGTCTGAACTCCAAATTTCAATGCACAGAGATTTCAAAGATTTTTCCCTTCAGTGACCAATACTCATGGTCTTATTCACAATGGTTGAGGGTACTGTATTTAAAAGTGACGACAGGAAAATAGAGACACAAGGAATACAAAGGGGTTTGGTGAACTTTTTTCTGTATTTTGCTGTCTTCCCCCCTCCTCCCCCGTCAGGTTCTGGACATAAGTTTTCAGTTTGCTATCGTCCTCCTCACTTCCTGTCCTAAATCATCACGTGGACTGTTAAGCAGGTGTTGTTACATCTGAAAAGTGTTTCCATTTCAATCTAGGATGAAGGGATCATTTTTCTAAAGCACTCTGGGATCCTCTTTACTTGCAAAAATAAACCCAATGCTAAAAAAACCCACTTTTGTTCATTCAGATGTGAGAGTTGCTCCCAACTACAAGATTATTGCCTATTTACGAGATGTTAACCTCTCTTCCTTCCCTGGTGTAAACAATCATGTCTATATTTCCTCTAGATGAACATATCTATGCTCCCTCTTGTTGACTTTTCTGGCTCCCGGCCAGTGA
This sequence comes from Chelonoidis abingdonii, assembly GCF_003597395.2. Taxonomy (NCBI): domain Eukaryota; kingdom Metazoa; phylum Chordata; order Testudines; family Testudinidae; genus Chelonoidis; species Chelonoidis abingdonii. Next base: position 325,528,789 of record NC_133769.1, read on the forward strand.
CATTCTGAGGTGTCAACATTAACAAAGTTTACCAGGAATCCATTTTTAGTAGCCAACACTTTGTTCCTGCCACTGGATCTGTGCAAATATACCCATGCAAGGAGACCACTGAAGTTAACAGGAGCTCCATGTGGATGCAAGGACTGCCTGCATGGATGCAATTACAGAAATGGGGCCTGTAAAAAGGGAAGTTAGAACATATTTATTAATATAGTATTGATCAGCTCAGGTAAATACATAAGTAGGAAGCGTTTCATACAAGGGCAGCAAGAATCCTAGAGATTTAGTGCACATATGTAGGAGCAGGATTTTATAATGTCCCATGAGAATTAATGTATGATTTGAGTTCATCCTGTCAGGCACCCTTTTTGAATAGCAGAAAGGAATGACAGACCAGAACAATCCTTATGACTGATTATGCTCACCCTTTTGTTTTAGGATAAGTTCTAATGTCTACTATGGTTTCCTATATGTATTACAAATTAGGCACTCTAGTTAAATATACATTTCTTTGTTTTAACGTTTTAGTAAGTAAGAGACAAGATCTTGTTTTGCATCTAGGAAATTAGAGGGATGTTGAGGGCCTGAAGCCCCAATGTGAATTGTTTTAGTTATAAGATTTAGCAAGGCTTGATTGACAATGTATTCTGCTGAATATAAAATGCTGTCTGTATACCTTTGAAGGTTTCTGTAAGAGATTGTTTGTGTGAATGAGGAATGCATGCATCAGGAAAAGAAAAGGTGTGAAAGCCATCACGAATGTCCAGACGGTCAAGAAAAAGTGAAACACTTGGGAAGACCAGGAGACAATCAGAAAACATCCGTTGTATCCGATGCTAAACATGTTAGCAGCATTGACAGGCACCCCCGAAGGCGAGACAACAAATAGGAGATAAGGATGAGAAGTCCGACAATAACCATCAAATGATAACACCACTTAAGGACTAATGATTACAGGATGACACTGCAAAATGCATGGACTCAAATGGGAATTTACAATGATAATGCTGGGGTATTTTGCCATTGAACTCTGGGTTCAGTCCTGCAAAGCCTCCGATCGGAAGAGCCCAACTCCTCCCTTGTGCTCAATCTAACTGGCCATTAGATTGACTCGAGCTACAACAGACTGGTAACTATAAACATCAACTGGCAGGGGGGTGGGGGGAGAGAGAGAGAGAGTGTGTGTGTGTAAAGCATATGCCAACTGTTGTAGTTTCAATAAATGCTGTGTATTTGCCTTCTCCTGAAAAGATCCTGTGTGCTTTATATGACCATAACACATAGCACTTTTTTTTTGAACAATAACTTTTTGAACCCAGTTTACTAGACACAAAAGTTCAGTTCAGTAACCCCACCACAGTATGTTACTTCACAATTTTATTTTAAAGGATCAAAAAATGAGGAAGAGAAATTATTTTAAGATCTTTGAACAACTATGGTTTAAAAAAATCAATTTTAACTCTAAAACAAGGTTCTGTGATCCAAATTTCTGACTAATGCTCATTCTAAACCAGTGATAATACATTTATGTGATAAAAATGCAGACAAAAGCTATTCCGAAGCAAATGCAGATGCATTACAAATGTTAAGGTGTGCCCCTGAAAGTGATCCGTCATATTAACTTAAACTGATGTACCTACTTCATCAGAAAAAACATACAAAAAACTAAAAACTTATACCATTAGATCCTATTTGTAAGCTTTTTCCATTCAACAACTTCTTTTATCATTTCAGATCAAATTCCATCCACACAAAGAGTTTTACATACTTTATTCACTACAGTATGTAATTCAACATGAAAAACCTACTTGGTGATCATCATCATATGTCATCAGTGATATCCTTGAGCTTAAACAATGTCCTCAGAAAGTTCACAGAGAAGAGTAAACAAATGTATTTTGAGAGCTTGTCTACATGGTTAGCTAGTCTGCATCAGAAGGGTGCAAGTTCTAGCATGCACTAGCATGTCATGCACTAACTGGGCCACATGGACTCTTCTAGTGTGCACTAAAATCTCCGTAATGTGCATTCATTTAAAACAGTACTACATTAAATGTGCACAAGGGAAGAGTCCACATGGTTAGTGTGCATTACAATTTACAGCTCTCTGATATAGACTAATGCACTATGTAGACAAGCCATGAGATAGGCTAATAAAATAAAATGCATTATAAAAATAGGCTCAGTAGAAAGGTAGTAAAATGTTGTACAGACATATGCAAGCAGCACACAGTATATTTTATCTACACATACCTTTCCAAGCTCTTCAGCCTGTTTTAAAATATTGCGCTCTAAATCTTCTGCTCTTTTTGAATGAAAAGAGTTACTTTGACTCTGGATGACAAATACAATTTCTTGTAATTCTGTGAACAAGGAAATAAAAATATTTAAAGAAAACAGAAATAAACATAAGTTCCACACCACTGCCAAAGAGAACTTTGAGGGGAAAAGCAAGACATAAAATCATAACTGATTTATTTAATTAATAATAAAAATGCATAAACATATATACAATGGTTTTATTAAAGAGCCCCAGTTTTAACTGTTTGTCTCTATGAAAGTAGAACACTAAATTTGTCATGGTATTATAGTATTGCCAACCTCAAGAGATTAAAAATCATGAGACCGGCCCCCCAGAACGTGAGATTTTAAAACCCATCAAATTACATTATATCAATCAGCTAAACAAACAATGTCATAGTAAAAATATGGAATTGACTAAACCTTTTGCAAGAAGCAACACTTCCCTAACCTCCTCCCACTTCTCTGCCTCACCCCTCTCCTCCTGTGCCCCCCTTTCTACTGCACACCCTAAATCTACCACCTTTTCCCTCTCTTTCTCGCTATCTACCTTTCACCATGTCTATGCTGCTCCTCACAGTCCACATGTCCTGACTAGCCTGCTGAACCACAGAGTGGCAGCCATCATGCCTGAGGATATGGCTTCAGTCTCACTGAAAACAATGGGAGATAGCAGCCACTTTTATTAACAGCAGCCTCACTTCAACTTGCAGCTTGTCACTTCCCTATAGTCTACCATCTTGCGGTCTTCAGTTCCACTGACAATAATCAGAGATGGTGGCCATTTTGAATAAGGAAAAATTAATCAGTTGGCAGCCTTTCATCTTGTTTTCATAAGACAGGTAAAAAACCACCCCAAAATTGATAAAAACAACAAGAATTGGCAATACTGGTACTACATCAGGCCCCAAGCAGTTCTATCGGTATGCCTGTAGCCACAGCATTGGTGAACAGTTTCACAATGCTATTGGCGCACCACACGGAATGCATTATGTACAACCACCACCCAGATAGCACCTACAGGACTGCCCCTCTGTTGGAGGAGGCATGCATTCTAATTTTCATATCCTGCAAGAAGACTAGCTTGGAGAAAATAAATATTCTTAATTTACTTTAGAAAAGGAAAAATACTTTTATAACACTTTATCAAGACAACCTATCAGACTATGGTGTCACTTTTCAGTCCTTCGGGATAAAGCTGCTAAGATAACCACAGAATTGCTACAAGAGGAAGGAGTGAAGATGGGAGACTAATTCATAAAGGAAGGCAGAGAAATGGAAGGAATGACAATGAAAGAGAGAAAAAGAAGAGAAGTAATTTCAAGGAAAAGAAAGGAAACTGTGAACAAAGCACAGAGAAGAAAACAGTGTCAAAAAACTTTTGAGCTGAAACTAAATTAGTTAAAATTTCTACTCCTGTAATCCAAGGAAGAAATATCCAGAGGTTAAATATCTATTTATTAATCCCTCCTCCACACCAAAGCACACGTGTTATTGTTAAAGTCCTAGGACTCAGAGAGTTGCGTCCTGGGGGGTAGCTGAGGATAACCTACCCCAAATTACAGGTTATATGATATGGAGACCTGTAATCCCTGCACTGGAACAAATTAAATGTGTTATACATGGGCAGCAGGTATCAAAAGCCAGGTGAGGGTGAGCATCCCAAAACAGCCTTGTGTGGCCTGCCCTTGCTCCACCCCCAGGCCCCTTCCTGTTTCCCAGTGCTCTGCAGCTCTTCCCCCATGGCCTGAGCCCTCAGCTGGGGCTAATGGGGGCCGGCCTGCGGCCAGGGACTACAGGAAGCTGGAGCCAGTGTGCACACTGCCCACCCACCCAGCACTCCAGGGCATGAGGCGCTGGCGGCTGTGTCGCCTGCTTGGCACTCTGGGGCTGGAGGTGCTGGGCTCCAGCAGGGGCAGGGCCTCAAGCACAAGGGGTAGGGTGGGGTGGGGGCTAGCCTGCCTGAGCCTGCGGTTCACCCGCCACCCGTGCTGGTATAGGAAAGTATGGGTGATAAGCAGGTAGCTACCCTCCCCTGTGTTAAAGTTTAAGAAAAGTTGTGGCCTGCCGCTTAATTCCATACACGTGTCTGTCCTCACTTTGCCGCTGTGTCCACATCAATGTTAGTTCTTTTCATACTTGCCTCCACCAATGACTCTAAGACCACCTCCGTGACTCATTAAATGTGCAATCCTAACTCACTCCATGTCCGGCTTTGACAAGTTTGTGCTCATGGTGTAGTGGAAGGCATAACTATGTTTGGGGCCAGAACAAGCTTTCTAGTTTCACAGAGCACTTACCGTCGGGAGACAGTAACCAGAGAGTCTAGGCTAAATACAAGTTGGGACAAATTGTTACCCATAAGGCATATTTGTCTCTCATATCCTGGGACAACACAGGAGGCTACAACAACACTGCAAACAACTAAACTATAGTTATCCCCTGATGTCCTCCACTGAGGTTTGGTACATACTTGGAAGTGCCTTTAGTAATATGTGCTTTAGAAACTCCAAATGTCAATTCAGTAAAGTGACACACTTCCTTTTGAATCAGTATTGAACAAGTGCTTAAACATGATGGTAGGGAGAAATGATACCAAAAGAGGCATCTTTCAAATGAGAAAAAAATAGGCCCTTACTGTTTGTGGTAATTAAAAGTCCCACAGTAATTTTTCAACAGGCAGGAATGCAAGCGACCTCTAATCTAGGTAATTACATTTCCTGCACTCTAAAACAGGGTTTATCAACCTGTGGGTCAGGACCCAAAATTGGGTCACCAGAATGTTTCAAAGAGATGCGCAGCGTCTCCTGTCCCATGGGGCTGGCTGGGCTCACCACTCCAGGCACTGCAACCTCTGGGATCACAGCACCACTCAGGTTTAGCCCAGCGGTCATGATGACAGGAGTCCGGGTAGGCCAAATTTGAGTGAGGGGCAATGCAACCCCATGAGCCAGGTCACAACTCCACTCATACAAATTTTGTCCAGTCAGGAGGATGGGGCCAAACCTGAGTGGCACTGCAACCCCCGAGGTTGCAATGCCTGGAGCTTCAGGAGCTGCCATTGTGAGGTGAGTGCTGGACAGAAGCCAACCCCTCCCCTGCTCCCCCACACCCTCGGTGACAGGATCCAACTGCAACCACCCCAGGGCCTCCACCCTCAGACAATTTCCTGGGTCGCAACAGGCCATAAACATTTACAAATGGGTCCTGAGCCCAAAAAAGATTGAGAACCACTGCTCTAAAACTAGACCTGAAGTTGGTTTTGAACAGTTGTACATACTGCTGTGTACTGTAAGCACCCATAAGTCAAACAGGAGGGGAATCTACCTCACTGGCTGGAGAAGAGAATAATACATTTATAAATATGTTGGGTAAAGTGTACTGGGATCTTTCTGGATGAAAAGTGGAATATAAATGTATGATTCATCACTCCAGCTGGATATCAGCTCATACCCTGCAGCATGTGGATTAAGATTTAGCATAACTGCAGACGTTATTCTCATAAATATAAAGGTCTACTTCTCTTTTATTTTTGTCTGCAGTGTTGTTGTAGCAATGCTGGTCCCAGAATCAGACACAAGGTAGATGAGGTAATATATTTTATTGGACCAACTTTCTAATCTCGCAAAGCTATTTTCCTCAATATAGTAAAAGCTGTTTTATCCAGCTTTTGAGGAAATGGGGGGTGCCAGTAAGTGAAAAATGCTGGTTAACTAAGAAGGAGGGAGTTTGCGTGCGGGAGGGGGCTCGGGGCAGTGGGTGAGAGTGCGGGGTGCCGGATCCAGGGGGCACTCACCTTGGGCGGCTCCCCACAGGCGGTGACCTGTCTCAGCTGCTCCTAGGCAGAGGTGCAGCAGGCAGCTCTGCACACTGCCCCCACTCCAAGCACTAACTCTGGAACTCCCATTGGCTGAGAACCACAGCCAACGGGAGCTGTGGAAGTGGTGCCTGCAGGTGAACGGAGCACTCTCCGGAGCGAGGGAATTGGTCCATGGGATCTGCGTCAAGAGGATGATCGGTGGGAGGGCGAATGGTGCCGGTAGTATGGAGACCAGCATCTCCCTCTAGGCCAGGGGCTCTCAAACTGGGGGTTGTGACCCTTCAGGGGGTTGCAAGGTTATTATGTGGGAGGTCGTGAGCTGTCACTCTCCACTAAAAAATCCCACTTCACCTCCAGCATTTATAGTAGTGTTAAATATTTTTTTAAGTGTTTTTAGTTTATAAGGGGAGGTCATACACAGAGGCTTGCTGTGTGAAACGGGTCACCAGTAAAGAAGTTTGAGAACCACTCTCTAGACAATCCACGTTGAGATGGTAGGGACCGCGATTGCAGTGCCCGTGCCTGAGGACAAGCCCCAGAGGATCTGGGCTGCAACTCTGGAGATCTGCGGTGTAAAGGTGGAGAGCACTGCTTCATTTCAAGGATCAGCGGCACTTCAGTGACCACTGAAGGGTCTTAGCAGCTGGCTTGTCCTTGTGGGAGCCTTTTGATTCATGTAACATGTGCTGCATCGGCGGCGTAGGTGGAGGCCTCTGCTCTCCTGGCACTGGGGGAACTTGGGAAGGCATTGGTGCCATCTGGGGTTTAGGTCCCAAACCACTCCCTGGAGTCAGTGGTGGACCTTTTAAGGGGCTAAGGGTCCCAACTGGGGAGGCACAAATGCGTGGCTCCAGAGTGGCTGGGCAGGCCAATGCGGGTCCCTTGCCCAATGGCCCATGACCCTTCTTGCTTAGTGCCAGGGAGCCATACTTTCTCGCCTTCTTTTTGGGCACCAGTGATGGGGAACGGTGCCAAGCGGAGCCCTGTGCCAGCGGCGCACTGAGGCCAAGGTACTCAGAGTCCTGGTTAGATGGCATGGAAGCTGGACAAAGGGCGGACTCCATGAAGAGAGCCCATAAATGAATATCCTGCTCTTTCTGAGTCCAAGGCCAAAAGTTTTTACAAATACAGCACTTATTTCTCACATGTGATTCCCCCAAGACTTGAGGCAGCTGCTATGGGAGTTACTTACAGGCATAGGCCTGTTACAGTCCGCACAGGGGTTAAACTCGGGAGACGGGGGCATGCCCCACCTGGGACGAAGTCCCCACTGGGATTCTAACTTTCAACTACTAACTACACTTAACAACTACTTAATATTAATTACTATAAACAAACTATTTACAAGGGTCGAAGTCAGTAAAAACAAAAAACCATTAGCCCTGGCTATGCAAGGAAAGGTGCTCCGACTAACTACCACGGGCAGTAAGAAGGAACTGAGAGGCCGTAGGGCCAGCAGTGCCTGATATACCGACGCATGAGTGTGGCACTCAAGGGGGCGCTACTGCCGACTCTATGGATACCGCTAAAGCAAAAATCTCTGACGACCACACGCACACGCACACACACACACACACACACAGACCCCTACCTACCTAGAATGGAAATGATGTGAACAAGCACTCGAAGAACTCTCTTTTCCATAAAATTCATATAAATAAAAAATCCTCAGATCAGCCCTAAATTTGCTACTGGAAACCTGAAATTCTCAACCACAGTGAACATGCTTCTGAAAGCCATCTCTCCCATTCTTTTTGCCCAGGATACTGGGTCAGTACCCCTTGCATGCATATTGAGTAAAAATGAATTTGGTAAAAGTCTATTATTCGTGGGGGCAAGTAGATTGGTCACTACAGCAAGGTGTCTGTTGAAGGATTGATCCAAGGAGATAAAATACAGAACCTAAGAAATCAATTTTAGTAGTGGGAATATCAGATGCTCACAACAAGGGCTCAACTGAGACCACTCTGCATACAGCTACAGACTGTCTGAGCTGGTTCAAAGAGAGTGGACCCATGTTTAGGAGGGAGGATAGTTCCTGTGCAGCATTATGTCAGCTATCAGTTGTTGTGGCGCCCTTGCAAGTTCCAGGAGAGATAGCAACGGTGGTTGGTGTGGAAAATAGTAACTTATAAAAGCCAGATGCTATTGCCCCAGCTTCACTTAATGAGTTTCGTAAGAAAATGACATTGTTCCTAGATAAGAGAGGAAAATGGTGCAGTCCCAGCCTGATTGGCCCTCTCTAGAAAATGAAAAATATTTTCAGGGGTTGTGGTTGCTGTGCCTGGAGAAGAATTTGAACACTGGTTGGAACATACTACGGAAACGCTACAGGGATGGCAAGTACCAGATGCTGAAAAGTGAAAGCATCTTGGGGGTCCCGAATTATATGCAGTGCACTTGTTAAATATCAGCAGACCTAATTTTAGTGTAGTTGATTGTCTGAGAGCTCAGTTGTACTTTTGAGAGAATGGAAGGTGCAGAGGACCTCTATTTTTAAGGTCTGTAATACTAGCCACCAAAGAAGCGAGTCTCAGCTCATATACAGAGGCTGGAAAAAATGTTACAGTGAGCCCTGGAGAAGGGAGCAGTGTCTCCTGAGCAAATGGACCATAATAGGCTATCTCAAATTTCAAAGAAATACATTATACAATGAGCTGATCCTACTCAAACTTCAACTCAGGGAGCAGCAAGAGAGTCCTCCTGGCTACACTCAGCTGATCAAGGATATCCAAGAGGAAGAGAAATGACAAGCTGCCTCCTCCAGCCCCCCAGTTTCCCATCACCCCCCGGCTCCGCTGCTTCCCCCCCCATTACCTCTAGCTGCCTTCTGCAGTCACACACACCAGGCTCACCCTGTTCCTTGCCTCTTGACCACGGTGCCTGATAATGCCAGTCCTGCTGAAGCCCAGAGCAAGAGCCCCTCTTGCCTTGGTCTCCTAAATCACTCTGGTAGTGGAGCACCAGAAGAAACATGAGGTGAAACAGCCGGTACCAGGCAACTGTCCAAAGATTGGAAGTCCTTGGTACCAGGAGTACATTGGAGCCAAGCAAAGGTGAGTTGGGCATCCCAGATACAGCAAGGTTTCAGAGAAAGCAAAACTCCTGCGGTAACAAGTGTGTTGTTGGTACCGTGTCCATGGCCTGCACCAAAGAGATAGTGGCTGAGGGAGTTGACAATACCATGGATCTCAACTATTCCAAGGGGAGTCCAGTCAGAGCCCGAACGGGCTTCTTCAGGACCAAGTGAGAAGAAGTAGAGCTTTTCTTGTTGTCTTACTTCACTGACAGTACCAATGACCTCAGAGAGCCAAAGACTTTACAGTCTTTGGGCATGACAGTGCTCTCAATACCTGAGGAACCAGCAACCTTGTGGGTACCGGGTCAGAGAGCAATGGGTGCAGAAGTGGCTGGAGTCATCCAAGACCACGACTTCTTTGGAATAGATTCCCTGCCTGGAGCACTCAAGGGACGGTCTTTGGGGGTCTTATTGGAGGAAGACTGGATCTTCCTCTTAGATGCCCCCGAAGAGTGCAGTTCATAGACAGTGGACGTACTCAGAGACTGGAGTAGAGGGCCAGGGTCAGAGGCTCAGTGCAGCAAACTCCCCATCATGAGGAGACAAAATTTGATCTCCCTGTTTTTTCTGTCTCTGTGACAATGCGGTTCTGGCGGGACCCAACTGAGAGTGCCAATTCAGGACCAATTGCTCAAACAGGGCAGTCACAGCCCAAGGCTGGGGTTTTTCCACCTCTAAGGCAAACCAAACCAGCCAGACAAAAA